>NW_017731505.1:1268496-1302729 GCF_001890085.2 Hipposideros armiger
GCTCACACTGGCTGCTGGCTACACACGGTAGCCCATGGCAACCCACTACAGCAGGGGCTGCAGCCTACGCCGTCGCCGGCGACACATGGCAGCCCAGCTCCAGGTTGAGCTGTTGTTCAGCATCTTAGCTGTAGAGGGCAGCGTTACTGGCCCTCATATGTGGAATCCTAACCAGGGCTCTCTGGCGTCCCAAGACAGCTCTTAGCCACCACACCACTCGGCTGGCCCTCTACTATAATTTTTAAAAACATTTTTGCCTTTTAAATCAATCACAGGAGGATCCAGCTTTCTTGGCAACATAGAGACACTTCTAATCACCTAAAAATTATGACAGTAAATTTTATGTAGAGGAAAAAAAATGCTGTATCAAAATAAACACACATCTATAAAAAATAAGTAAAGTGTGGGGGGGGAAGACTTAAAATTAGATTAAGGAAATATTTGATTTCCTAATTTTCAACAACTGCTACCTATAAATTAGCTGTGACTGTTTTGGTCATTTTGCCCCTTTTCCCTTCTTGGAAAGCCTTAGCTGTATTAGAGAATGAAGCAGTAAAAAGTAACCCAGAGATGTTTTAAGTAATATTAGCACTGTTTCAAGATTCCCTAATTCCTGCTGTTATATTCATTTTGGAAACTAATCTGACTCATTGAATCAAGTGAAAATAGACTGCAACCCTGGTAACTGATTTCTTTTCCTTCACTTTGAGTTTTAGAACTGTGGGTGGCTTTTTGGGTTTATGTTAAAATAAGAGCTGAATTTCAAAACTCTGATGAGCTTCTGTAGAAATACTTCAGTTAAATACAGACCTATTTTACTGAGTTGCTGCTTTGCCTTTTGGGATCTGTGAAGTTTAATCTGGAAATAGTAGGGCCAAAGGAAACTCTCTACAAGATAAAGCAGAAGGATGCAAAACAACTCCAGAAAGGTTGAGGTAGTCACTTTAACAAAATGAAACTGCAGAAGCTAACAAGTATACCATGGTTGTGTGTGACTCCATGCCGAAGGTCCTAACTTCAGCCCCTGCCTCACTGATCCCACTTCTGTGCTATAGAATGCCGTCTTCGGCATCTTCATACCACCCCCGGTACCTACTCCTGTGGTGAACATACAGAAACTTGCAATCATTGGAGGCATGAAGCACACATGTCCAGAAGCTGGTCATTTAGCTAGCTAGCAAGGCAGTCTACCTCACTCATTTCTGCATCGCAATGCAGTGTATCATCTCCTATTTATCAAAGATACATTAAGGGGAAAACAACAGGTTTCTAGTGGAGGGATTCTCAACCAGGGCGTGCACGGGAGCCATCTGTGATCTTAACAAGAAATATGTGCACCCAGACCCTCCCGATGCAGTGGGGCAGCAAACAGTATTGGGACGAGTCTCGAATGATCTGGATGCAGAGTCCTGGTTAAAACACACTCACAAAGGTGGGAATGCATGCACTAGGTCTCATGAATCCCTGTGAGAGCCTGCTGAAGCTCAACCATTTACTAGAAAGCCTTTTTTCACTAGAGCTTGCAGCTGTATCTATAACCACTAGATGGCGGGCTCATGCCACTGACCAGAGTGCGAATGGCCCTGCCTGAATATTCAGATGTGTTTTAAAAGAAACATCATTCCCTTTAAACAATACCACCAGCAGGGCCTTCTTGTCTGAAAACTTGTACTAGAAAACTCCTAACTTTCCCTCAACATCACTGTAAAACAAGTTGGGTTTTCCAGCTTCTCCATCAGGGGTCAGCCAACCCCAGCCCTTGGGTCAAATCCAGTTACGAGTCTGAATCTGGGGGGCACAGAGCCACGCCCACCCATTTCCGAATTGCCCACACGGATTGCACGCTGTAAGGGCAGAGTTGCGTAGTCTAGAAAGAGGCCGTATGGCGTGCAACCCTGAAAATATTCACAATCTGACCACTGACGCAAAAACCTTGCTGACCCATCATCGAATGTTCTCTGTCTAGTAAAGTCATCTTCTCCTGTATGCAGAAACAAGGAAACCCCACCTCCTAGGTGAGAGTCACAGAATATCCCAGTGGACTAAGGCATCTCCTGAACCCCTGAAACTACCTACATCTGTTAACTGGCCTTAAACATCAAGTTTTAAAATGAAGTTTCCCCATCTGGAAAATGGAAACCTTGTAGTAAGCTAAGAATTTGAGGTCAGTAATGATGACATTGAGCATGCTTTCAAGGGGATGGCTATAATTTTACTGTTAAGGACGGATTTTATATTTTTAAATGGTTGGAAAAATAGCAAAAACAAACCAATGTCTCATAATACATGAAAGTTATCGGATATCAAATTTGTGTCCATAAATAAGGTCTTCTTGGAATATAGGACGCTCATCCATAGTGCCTGTGGCTGCTTTGGGAGTTGGGTAGTCTTGCCAGAGACTGTGTGGCCTGCAAAGCCTAAAATATTTACTCTCTGGCCTTTTGCAGAAGTGTTCCGATGCCTATTCTACAAAATGAAAATACAGAAGGTGCTTGAATCATGTCATTTCATTATAACGTCAGTGAGAAGCCCTAGGAGCTTCACTCTTATTTGTATCAATTAGCCCATGGTAAAACTGGTTTCATTACACATCATTTCTCTTAAAGTCGAAGAACCTACTGATGACTTTAAGTGAGGACTTGTTGTACTCTTATTTCAGTATTGACTTGAGAGAAGACAAATGTAAGTGTAAGGCAGAATCCTAACAGTTTTCTCATTTTAGAAACCAACAACACAATGTTACACATTGTATGAACAATTCTGTTAACGGTAAGAGCACCGTAAGACTTCTAAGGAAACCCCGTGTCCTCTCACAGGACTTGACCAACCACAACAGGAAGGACCCACGGGGGACGAACAGCAGACACTCGCTCTTTACCTCATTGATTTCATTAGTTCTTCTGCCTTCAAAGCTGGCAAACACCGCACTCCCTTCCTTGCTAGGGGTCAGAGGAACAGGCGAAGATGATCTGCTATGCACAGGTGTCTCTTCAAAAGGAAAACATGGTAACTATTTGCTTATAAATCACACAGCCATGAATTAAAGACCACTGGAAGACTGTTACAAACAGCAGAGAAGTTATGAGTCTCTAACAATAAGACTCTCCTATTATAAGACAGTACCTAGAATATTTGGCAAATAAAAAGGAATCAAGTACTGACAGAAGCTACAACAAGATGAACCTGGAAAATATGCAAAGTGAAAGCCACAGACAAAAGGCCACATACGGCATGATTCCACTGATATGCATTCATGCCCAGAAGAGGCAAATCCAGAGAGGCAGGAAGTAATTAGTGGTTGCCCAGTATGGCTGATCAGGACTGGGGGGAAGAGGGGAACGGGGAGTGACAGCTAAGGGACTCATGAGACAGGACTAAAGCAGTAGGCGCCAAGCAACAACTCCAGAGCTCAGGCGTGGTGGCGCCCCCTTTCAGCCAGCTGCTCGCAGGCCAGGGAAAACGCCTCCTGAGCCTCAGTCGCTGCCAAAGCCCTGGGTCCAATTTCCGCAGGCCAGCGGGCAAATCTCAGTGTGACCGTGTGCTCTAGCGCCCCCTGCTGGCTGGACTCCTTTCAGGAGCGCAGTGCCTGGCCCAGACCAAGCAAAAGTGAAGGGCCTCCTGGACCCAGGAATGGACCTACTCTTTTCCAGATGCAGGAACAGCTTGGGCATGCTGGCGGACGTGTCCTGCTGCCGGCGCTTGGGTTGAGGCGAGGCGCTGCTCTCAGACAGCCTGTCGCTGTTGGCAGAGTGGCGCGTGGACCGCCTCAGAGACTGCAAGGCTTCTGGTTCAGCTTTGCGCCTTTTGGGGGTGGCCGGTTCACCTGAGGTCGGCTGACTCTCCGTGGACTGCGGGGTGGATGGATTCAACAAAGGTGGGCTTGGTGAGAGCTCTTCCTGGCTCCTACGGAAGAAGGGGGGAGAGTGTCACACACACCCAGCTGGCAGAATCTCTGCAAAACCTAGAGGGGTTCTTAAATGTTCTCCTTCAGACAGAAAACACTCTCAATTGCACTCCCCGAGTACTATCAACATTCACTACCAAATGTACCAAAACAAAGGTTTTATTAAAAGTAACAAAATCATTTTAACCCTCTCAAGAAGTCTGTGATGCCCCTTTCATATGTGTCTAAGAGAAAGCTCTCCATGGGGCAGGATTCTGCCCTCCCAGGGGGACACTGACACTATCTGGAGACACTCTGGGTTGCCACAATTGAGAAAGTGCTATCTACATCTAGAGGGGGGAGCCCAGGGATGCTGCTCACCATCCTACAGTGCACAGGACAGTCCCACAGCAAAGAATGATGAGGTTCAAAACATCAGTAGGAGGGCCGGCCGAGTGGCTCAGTTGGTTAAGAGCTCGCTCAAGAGTGTGAGCTCTGAGCAACAGCGGTTTGATGCCCGGCCCGAGCTGAGCAGCCGCTGAGCTGCCAACAGGTGGCAGGATGGCTCAGCTTAAAAAAAAAACACACAAAAAAAAACATCAATAGGACCAAAGTTGATAAACCCTGGTCTCGAGAATGCCACATTATCTCACCACAATGTGATTACTGGCAGGACTGGAAAAGCCTCAAATATGTGCAAACACAGTTCACCCCTGCCACTGGGGACCTGGAGGTTCGGAGTAGGGCATGGGGACATCAACACAGGTCCCCAATGAGCTGTACAGGCCTGTCACCTGGGGTGAACCCAACAGGAGAGGAAGGCAGGCTAAGAAGAGATGGTCACGAGGCAGACAGAGAGCCAGGAGCCAGGAAGGAAGGGAGAAGGGGACGAAAGGGAGAGGTGGCTTCTGCAGAGCACAGAGGCAGAAGCAAGAGGCTCAGAAGGCACCTCCCCAAGCCTCACAACCAGCGAGGGAGCTAAATTCAAACCCACATCTCCTACCCTTCTTCCGCAGTGTTCTCTCCACCCGTGTCTTTGGAAAGCTAGGACAGCTGCTCAAAATCCAACCAAGTGCTCTATGCTGGAATCAACACTTGGTAAACTCTTTTCGAGCCATTTGAAAGTGAATGATGACTTAGTTTCGCCAGGAAAAAAAGAAAATCACCATATGGGCACTTTTCAATCTTCTCCCTTTTCCAAACATATTGGCCGCACAGCATCAGACAGGAATCTTCAAAAACAGTTTCAATTATGTGACTGCTGATAGCTGTTGGTTGACTCGCAGGCTAACTTACCTATTAGTGCTTGTGGCACTTTCCTTAATCGGAAGAAAAAATTTGGACGAAGTCACCTTTTTATACTGAACTTGTTCATACGGATAGAGCAAAACCAGTGGGAGAGTGTAATCAAAGGTTATCCTCAATCCATCCACCATTTCCTTACAAAGGTCAACGCTGGAAGGTTTAAAAAGAGATTAGAGATGCAATAAAGTAACACAACTTCCCAAAATACCACAATGAGGTAGTATGTTCTTCATAAGGCAGTTTTCAAGATTATATATTTAACATCTACAAGCATAAAGAATGAAATGAATTTGTAGATGTCAACAATAAAGAATTAAATGGGAACACAGATCCAAAATATGACATGAAGTATGCTATGATTTGAACTTAGCACACTGAACACAAATGAGCACGTTCAAGGCCACACGAGAGCCCAAGCTGTCTGTGCTGCATCTGGACAGACCCCAGTCGCTGAGAGCTGAACAGAGAGGACCCGATGAACTCCTAGTACCTGTCTGGACTTGAACAATCTACCTGTCTGACTCTGCTTCACCTGGGTTGCATGCACCAAGGCAGGCTATGAGGACGATTACTCAGACTGGGATAAAGATGTGTTTGTAAATAAGCTTCGAAAAAATTCTCATCGCCCATTCTGGTGTTTCTCAAAGAAAAAGTTAAATCCCAAATACATCACTGAACAAACTGGTCTGAGAGATGCATCCAGACCAGATACCTAAGTAGTTAATGAACATCTCAAAAAAGGGACTATGTTTTGATATTCAACTGTGCATTAAGAGATGCATTAAATTAATTCATAGTAACTGAAACGGAGACAGTGTTACCTGTTCTAAATAGAAGTCACTTCTCTAATATACAAAAAGAACCATGAGATGCCAGCCTCCCTTCTCCCACTCACTTCTTTTCCGCTGGGATATAATGCACGTTCATGCTGGTGTGTGACATAGCATGATGATGACGAGGCCTCTCATTGGCTGAAAAGGCTGCGTTGATAGCAAAATGCTTCACATAGGATTCCAAAATAGTTATGATGTTGGTCTGGCACGGAAGTTTCACTAACTGTTAATAAAAATACAGACATTTGATGCATTCATCTCACTGTATAAACCATATATTCCAAGAAACAATGGTCTTGTACAAAACACTTTTTTAAAAAGGTTTTATTGGGGAATTGGGGAAGGGGAACAGACAAGTTGCTGCCTTTTTGTTCTTCAGTCTAGTTGTGGAGGACGTCATTTCACTGGCCCATGTTGGTATTATCATTGCGTTCTTCCCGGGTGAGGCAGTCACTAGTTGGCCAATGGACAGCTGCTCATGGCGGCTCATGAAAGCTCACACCCGCTGCTGGCCAGCCCCACTGCAGCCTATGCCGTCACCGGCGACTCACAGCAGCCCAGCTCCAGGTCGAGCTATTGTTCACCATCTTAGCTATAGAGGACTCAACGTCACTGGCCCTCCTGTGGGATCCGAACCAGGGCCCTGTTGCTCAGAGCTGGCATCCTAAGCCAGCTCTTAACCAACATGCCACTCGGCCGGCCCCAAAACACTTTTTAAACTCAAAAAACAAAGCCAATTTTGTTTGAAGAGAATCTTTTAAATAAATGTGCTTTGAAGCTCTTTGATGTTTTTCTTCTACTGATCACATCCCCATATAGATTACAGTATTCATTTTTTAAATAAAAGCAAGCAGTGGTCCATTAGAACCACCTGGGGAGCCTATAACAATATATCCACAGCCAGCCCCCACTACAGATCAATTTCATCTTACCCTTTAGGTTGAACCCTAGACAGCAGGACTTTGCAAAGCTCCCTAGAGGATTCAAAGGGGTAGCCAGGGCTGGGAAAGACTGCGTACTTTAATCTAATCAGCAGCAGAGCACTGCTGTCAGACAAGTTTAAAACCCGATGCAGAGCAAAACCGAAAACACGAATTTCATTCCCCAAGCGTCTCAGTTGTTTCAGTCGGTGATTACAAAATGTGGCTAAATGAACACTCTATTATAATACAAATCCGGGCCGGCCGAGTGGCGAGTTGGTTAAGAGCTGGTCTGGGATGCCAGAGGGCACCGGTTCGGATCCCACATATGAGAGCCAGTGACACTGCCCTCCACAGCTAAGATGCTGAACAACAGCTCAACCTGGAGCTGGGCTGCCGTGAGTCGCCGGCGACGGCGTAGGCTGCAGCCCCTGCGGCAGTGGGTTGCCATGGGCTACCCTGTGTAGCCAGCAGCCACCGTGAGCGGCCAGCAGCCGCAGTAAGCAGCCGTCCAGAAGCCGGCGACTGATCTGCCTCACCCGGGAAGAGCGCAATGATGGTGCCAACTTGGGCCAGTGAAGCAACGTCCTCCACAACTAGACTGAAGAACAAAAGGACAGCAACTTGTCTGTTACCCTTCCTGCAGTTCCCCAGCGCTGTTCCCCTCCCCCAATTCCCCAATTTAAAAAAAACCTTAAAAATAATACAAATCCATATTTTATGTGTTTTCCGTGCATACCCGTTTCCTCCTGTTGATATAGTAACAATCGTCCTCCAGCTTCTTCTTCAGAACGTCAGGGATTTCTATAGTGATTATTCTTTCTTCCATCTCCCTTTTTGTACGCAGCTCCAGCTCTTCCTTCTGCAATATCACAATTCCATCTTCTTAAATGACTTAAAACAGGAGAGTCTATATCCAAAGGACTAACCCACGAGAGCCTAGATGATACAAATCCAGTTAATTCTCTACATTTACACCAGTAATGATGCCACATGTTCCAATGGAAAGTACGTTCAAGGCCAAAAGTTCACTTGTCTTAGTGCACTAAGGACACTGGAAATGCTTGTTTCCTTTCTTCTTCATTTAAGTTTACCATTGGGATTTACGTTAACTTTGAAGGCAGGCAGAAAAAGCCAAACTCTGATATACAACTTTTAAAAATTAGTCACCATTATAAAGTTCACAATTTCATTGAAAAGAGGTATCTACAATTTATGGAAATACTTTATGGGTATAAAAAGCCACTGAGGGGCCAGCCAAGTGGCGCATTGGTTAAGAGCAGGCTTGGGACACCAGAGGGCCCCGGTTCGGATACCACATGAGGGCCAGTGACACTGCCCTCCACAACTAAGATGCTGAACAACAGCTCAACCTGGAGCTGGGCTGCCCTGAGTCGCCGGCCACGGCGTAGGCTGCAGCCCCTGTTGCAGTGGGTTGCCATGGGCTACCGTGTGTAGCCGGCAGCCAGCGTGAGCGGCCAGTAGCCAGCGTGAGCGGCCGTCCAGAGGCCAGTGACTGATCCGCCTCCCCCGGGAAGAGCGCAATGATGGTGCCAACTTGGGCTAGTGAAGCAACGTCCTCTACAACTAGACTGAAGAACAAAAGGACAGCAACTTGTCTGTTCCCCTTCCCCAATTCCCCAGCACTTTTCCTATTCCCCAATTCCCCAATAAAATCTTTAAAAAAAAAAGCCACCGAGAGGTTCCTTTAGTGGCTATAAATAAGGGCTATTTTCCCTTAAATATAATGTTTGGTTAAAAAACGTATTTTTACAAAATGATTCACAACTGGAGAATTTGACCACATAATTTTAGTACTGAAATACATACCAAAGACAAAGAGTTTTTACAATAAAAACTTTTTACCACTTCTGTCTTTTCTTCAATATCACTTTCTTCACTTATTGCTTCATCCTTTTCTTCACTGCTGTCATCAGAGGAAGTGCTTATTGCTAGGTCAAACAAAAAATATGTAATGAGCTTAAAATGTTTCCCTGTCTATAATTTCAATGAATCCTCCCCCTCAGTCCTGTAGCATAAAAAACTTACAGTTCTCATCATTTTCATCTTTTTCTTCAACAGAGAGGCTTTTTAAGACAGAGTCCACCCCCGGCAACCTGCAGCGCTTCTTCTTTCTTCCTGTGCTTCTCCTGAAAAAACAAACAAAAACACGACTAAAATTTTGCTGTTGACTGATTTGGATCTTCCCATAAAAGCAAGACTAATAACAAAGATTCTTAAGTACCTGATAAATAATTAAACTTTGGAACATAAATGGTAATCTCCATTTCAGAATACAATAACCTCTCTGAAAACACAGCAGTTATTCAGAATACAACATTAACACTCTTTACCAACACACTTTCAATATGTAAAATTACTTATTAAACCATGTTTGTCTTATTTTACTTTTATATCATAAAAATTCTAAACACTAAAAGAAAATATATTGCGTAACGTTTTACGTCATGATTTTTGTATTCTTACAGGCGAGCTACAGCTTTTCTTGCCAGTTTACGCTGTAATCTCCGATTTTCATCAGTGTCATGGAGGACATGATCTTCAGCTGCCCATCTATCCCAGCTAATCAAACAAACAAAAAAGATGTAAAATTCAGTACTTTTGTTTGATATGAAACAAATGTTAAAAGCACCTCACAGGAACAGTAACTGACTCAGAATATACATTTCTAAATATACATTTTAGGAAACTATTTAAATATTTTAAAATCACAAAAAGATGCAAATAAACTGAAAAAGGAACTCGTTTAGACACAGAAGCAGCTGGAGTTTCCAGAATTACCCATAGAGAACCCAAATATAATCAACTTTAATCATTCTTCTGATTAGGCAAGGTTTGATCAAAAGCAAAAACAGAAAATTAAGCTTCCCTACAAGTGTTTCTAAAACTTAATAAAAAAGTTTGCAATGTTCCTGTGCTGCAGAGATTATCAATTTTCAGTCCAGTTTAACAAGTATACTCACCTTCTGTTCCAACCATTAAAATGGATCAGATATTCTGGGATCTTTCTGCCTTTTTCGTCTTTCCCAACAATAACATCGACGATCTGAAACCAGGAAATATTGTCCACAAATGATAGAACATACAGAGTACTAGAAGCTAGATCAGGACAACTAGATCATAGATCTTTTTTTAAAAGAAAAGAAAGCATTCGCTCCTTTTTTAGACTGAGAGCTGCGTTGAAACATTTTTCCTTTCAATTCCATTTTATTCCTGAGTGGATACCTCAAAATAGGAAACATCCCTCCAACCTCCCCGTGATTGGTCTCTGAGTGTGAGAATGGAGGCAGCTTCTGAAGCCATTGGCCAGCCAGTTTGTCCCTAAAGAAGAATCCTGGCCAGACGAGAGAGCTGCAGCCCAGAGACCTCTGGGATTTGTAGTCTCCTCAGCTCCGCTGCGTCCAGGGCCAGGATACCTAGCTGGTTATGCCATCTAATCTAGCGGTGTCCCCAACAGGGACATCTGGGACAAATGACAGGACGTGTCACCTCCTCGGGATACTCAAGGCGGTGAAGGAGATAAGAAAGCAAACAGAAAACAGAGGGGTGCGGGGGCGGAGCCCGAAAGTAGAATACGCAGAGCCCGGGGTCCTTAAGAAGTGCCCCACTGGGCAGCGCTGCGCAGACGCACCTGGGACAGCCCCCACCCCCGGACTGCGATGCCCACTCCCTCTCGCCATCCAGACCTGAGGAGCTGCAGATGTGACTCAGTCCCTCGCGAGCCCCCGAGACCTTAGGTGGGCGGGCACGGGGCGCGACTCGGGGATTGAAAACATAAATGCTGCAAGGCCCTGAGGGAAGAAGGCACCGGGTCAACCTTGCCCTCGGGGTCTACGGGAGGGGTCGGGCCCAAACACGACTGGGGCCCCAGGGCAACGACGTCGCGAGTCGACGGCCAGCGCTCTGGCGCGACGATTAGGACCTGGGTCAGTCGGTCAGGGCGTCGCACGAAAGCCCACGCGGCGCTGGACCGCGCAGGACGACGAGAGATTAAACGCGAAGGCGGAGGCCTTTAGTGGGCGGCCCTCCTGGACGGGCGGCCCGCTGTGCCGTCGGGTTCGTCAAAGAACGCCGCGACCACAACCTCGCGACACCGCAGGCGCGAGGTTTCGGACCGCGCGTGCGCAACCCCGCGCGCCTGGCGGAAGCGGAAACGCCCCGCCCCCGACTCCCCCGCGCGGCGCCCGCGCGCGCCCCCTGCTGTCCGCGCGGCGCCGTGCAGGCCCAGGAGCCGCAGGCAGGGAGCGCCCGGGCCCCGCCGCTTCCCCTGCTCCGCGCCGCCATCCGCACCCGCATCCGCATCCCGTTCGGGGACCCCGGCCCGCGCCTCCTCCCTGTCCCTCCGCGGCGGCACCTTGGCATCGTACAGCACTCGCGCCTTGGTGGGGTCAGGCTCGAAGCACAGCACTTTCTCCCCTGAGTGGAATTTAAATTTCATGCCCTCGCTCGCGCTCATTTGCTCATCCTGGCGGAGGGCGAGGCTCCGGGGCGGGCGGAACGCGCGCGGTTGGGGAGGGAGTGGGATGGGGGCGAGGAGGTGGTGCGCTGCGGCGGGGCTGGAAGGGAGGGAGGGAGGGAGCGGGGAATGGCGGAGGCTGCGGCCGTCCCTCCCTCGGTCCCGCCTCTGCCCGCCCAGCGCTGCTGCCGGACCTCGGAGCCGCCCGACGCGCGCGAGCGCGCTCTCGTGTGAGCGCGGCCCCGCGAGTCCCCGCCGGGCTCGGGGAGGCTGCGAGAGGGGAGCGCCTGACGTGGCCAAGGTCTTCCGGCAGCGCGGCCTCTCCCGCCGTCGCGCTCCGGCCCAGGGGTGGGGGGCGCACCAGGAGAGAGCCCGTCCGGAGTGGGCACTGGCGGTGGGGGGGCTGCTGTCCAGGGGCTCGCTGGCCACGCTGCGCCGGTCCCCTTAACAGAGCTGCGCGTCTTCGAGTGGGGCTGCAGTCGGGTCTCGATGGGCAGTGGCCTTGGGCGGTGGTGGAAGACTCAATAAAGCCCTGGGGCAAAGCTGGGCGAGGACAAGCAGGTGGCAGGCCTGGAGCCCCCCAGTGACAGCGGGTGAGCAGTGGGCCGTGAGTCTGATGGGTCCTTACCGGGTCGTTAACACCTTAAGACTCGGTTTCCCCCGTGGTTTCCCAACCCCTAGGACTCAGAGTCGCCCCTTCAAGGCCTGTCCTCTCGAACACTTGAAAACTCGGAAGGCGAGACGTCCCGCAGGCCGGTACTAGCAGGTACCTGCAGAGAGGGGGTGCTCCGGAGATAGTCGATGAAGGGACCACAAGTGCTGGGAAACTCTTCTTGAAGGGCAAACCTCCAGAGACAGGAAAGATGCTGCTGGTTTTCTGTTTTCTTTTGAGGAATGGGAAGTCTTTGGGCCGTGAGTTACTATTATAGATGAAGACCGTGCTGGGGCCAGCTTTGGGGCTCTGAAGTCGTGGTGAATTGACAGCTCTCCACACTGGGCTCTGTTCTTGCTTCCAGAAATTTGCACTTGCCTCCCCCATCACCGGGTTTCTGGTACACATTCTTCACCTTTCAGCTTGGACATGGCCCAGAGGAAACCCCTCAGGCTTCCGAAGATGAATCATATACTCCCCCAGTATTCCCTCCCAGCCTTCTACTTCTCCCTTTCTTTTTTTTTTAATTGGGGAACTGGGGTAAGGGGAACAGACAAGTTGCTGTCGTTTTGTTCTTCAGTCTAGTTGTAGAGGATGTTGCTTCACTGGCCCAAGTTGGCACCATCATTGCACTCTTCCCGGGCGAGGCAGATCAGTCGCCGGCTTTCTGGATGGCCGCTCACTGAGGCTGCTGGCCGCTCACGCTGGCTGCTGGCTACATACGGTAGCCCATGGCAACCCACTGCCACAGGGGCTGCAGGCTATGCCGTCGCCGGCGACTCACGGCAGCCCAGCTCCAGGTTGAGCTGTTGTTCAGCATCTTAGCTGTAGAGGGCAGTGTCACTGGCCCTCATATGTGGGATCCGAACAGGGGCCCTCTGGCGTCCCAAGCCAACTCTTAACCATCGCGCCACTCGGCCGGCCCTACTTCTCCCTTTCTTGCATTTACTGCTCTGCAGTAGAATGGGCTATTAATTTGCAAAATGCCATCTTTAAGGTACTCAGTTCCTTGAAGCTTGGAGGGTGGGGCTGGGGTAAATCTCTAGTTCATTACATACTCGTGGCACAAAATAAACATTTAATGAATGAATGAACAGATTTATGAACTAGAATCCACAAAATGCAGTGGCCAATTGGATGTGAAGGGGGAGAGGGAAGGAGGAATCGTGGGAGACTTCCCCATTTGGCAGAATGAGTTGGGTGAGTGGTGGATCCATTGGCCAGACTGAGGGCTACCAGAGGAGGGCCAGGTGGGGGAAGATGGCCAGATAATACAGTGCAGAAACCAGAACCGGAGCCACGATTCCTCTTTAGGTTGTGGCTTATCAGGATCAGATCTTGATAGTGGTGTTCCCCATAAATGTCGGGAGCTCATTCACAAGTAGTATGTCATGACTAAACCGCAACTGAAGTATTTGCATTTTTATTTTTCTGGCCCATGAATGGAGATTTCCTCTTCAGACTAACCCTTCAGAGCTGGACTTTAGATGCTTTCTTTTGTTCCTCTCCATTTCCACCCTTTCTGATGTCCTTGAGCAATGCATTTTTCCCCCAAAAAAGTCCAAGAATTCAAAAGCCTTCAGGATCCTAAAAGCTACAGATCGCACCAATGGCAGCTTCCCTTGCAGCCACTAGAGAGGTCTCCATCTCTAATGGGGGTGGAACATCCTTTTTCCTCTTGGGTATAAAGGTAAAAAACACTGGGCTCTGGGATCAAGGCCCACACTTGTCACTTCCTCGTTTGTGACCTTGGACAAGTCATTAGGCTCTTGGAGGCAGTTTTCTTACATTCAAAGTGAAGATAATAGTGGCTCCTGCTGCACAGGGTTATCTTAGGAATAAATCAGTCTACTCAGTGTACATGCTTTTGCTTAGTACCTGGTAAAATGCTTGGTGTTAATATTAGGCATTTCTTTTCTTTTTTTTTTTAAGCTGAGCCATCCTGCCACCCATTGGCAGCTCAGGGGCAGCTCAGCTCGGGCCAGGACTCGAACCGCTGTTGCTCAGAGCTCACACTCTTGAGTGAGCTCTTAATCAACTGAGCCACTCGGCTAGCCCAAAATTAGGCATTTCTTGTCCATTGCTCCTTGTCCCTCATTCATTCATTCATTCATTCAACAAATATTTATTGATCCTGTGTGCTGGATGCTAGACACACCAAGAAGAATGCAGATATTACCCCTGGCCTCAAAGAGGACATATTTCAGGAGAGGCAGAGCAGTGGGCAAGCAAGTATGTGCTCTCACACAACTGGTACTGAAGGCACCGCAGTGCTTACGTCTCTCTAGAAGGGGCGACAGTCAGAAAAAGGTCTAAAAAGGACATCACTTTCGTTAGACAATAAACTGAAGCATATTAAAAATTTTAAGAGTTTGAGCAAAAATCAATTGGAATCAGGCAACACCAAACCGGACAGGGTTGGGAGAGCTTCACTGTCAGGAGCTCAGGGGGAGACTTACAGACAAAAGGCAGAAATAAAGAAAGAATTGATTGGCTGGAGCTTCAAGCCTAGTTGGCTGTTTGTGATTGGCTGCCCTTAGCGTTTTGATTTTGTAACCTGGAGGCATTTACCGGCTCAGATTTTGGTTTGCTTACATAGGCCTCTGTGGCATTAGAGCCACCTCAGTCTAATGGCCTCCTTTAATTAAGTTAACAATTCCCCCTTTTGGTCATCCTCTCATATATGATTGATTGACTAGAAATTTGGTATTAGCGCTATTCTCAGTGACCATCAGAGTTAAGTTGCTCTTGTTTCATTGTGGAACTCCTAGGTTATGATGTCAGATCTGTGGAAGAATTGTTTTTGCTGTTCATCTCATTTATCTTGTTTTCTGTTTCTCCAGGTTCGCTGAGACCCTCCGATGTACTGCTTATGGCTGTGAACATGCATTTAAGATGCCTGAGAGAACATAATGCACCAGCGACACTGTAATGATGACCATCAGGAGGATAATACCGAGAGACTTAGCCAGGACCCACAGACCAAACCAGTCGGTGTCAAATAAATCAAAGGAAGTACCTGAAGGGGCATCAATCTATTTTAGCCAATTGGCTTGTTTGTTCATTTCCTGTCTTTGCTACAAAACCAGAGGTGTTCATCCAGGCACAGCAGGAGGTACTTGTTATGGCACAGATGCCTCCTGGTTCAGCCAATAAATAATGCAAAACAATTATCTAAAACCACCTTCCCAAAAATGTCTAGGGACTTCTGTTGTGCAGCTATGGCCTTAGCCGTAAATTGAATGATAGTTGTCATAGTCAAGGAGCCTTGTCTTCCTGTGCATTAACTGAGAGAAAGCAAGTAGCAAAAAGGCAAAAGGAATCAAGTTTTCCTATTGGAGATGAAGACCTTGATCCATGATCTAGGGAGACCTGCCCACCTCAAGATGCTGTCGTCTTCTGGGGAGGAACCTCACTAGTCGATTTAAATTTTAGATCTCCAGCTGGTGTGCAGTTTCAAGAGTCTGCAGGAGCCATTTTTAATTGGGGGATGTGAACCCAATGTTCAATTCTCTGAAGTTTGGCTGCAGCCTGGATAGTGAGGAGGACCTGGTGTGACCCCTTCTAAGGAGGTTCAAGGGCAGTCTTAGTTCTTAGTGATTCTAAGTCAGAAGGGTGGGAGAAAAATGGAAACGTTAGTTGGGAAAGCTGTAGCCAGACATTTGAGGAAACCAGAAGAATTCAGGATCCAGGTCAGTTTACAGATACACGGTTGTTTTCTTCCACTCATTATTTCTAAGTAGTTTTAATTACATCTCTTGATTAGAATTCTTAATCCTTAGAATCTTTTATTCCTAGTGAAAACTAAGAAGTAATGTAGACTGTCTGTCATACCAGCATTCTCTGGTTTAGCAAATTTATAAATACATTTCACAATTTCTGGAAGTATATTCTTCATCATAGTAAATTTTTCCATGTGGTACAATACATGTTTAGTAATAGACCCAAATATCTTTAGTTCCTCTGTAAAAGCCAAAAATGAATAGACCTATGTTCAGTAATTAATATTTCAGTATTTTATCTTATATGTAAACGATCTAGATATTCAATGAATAGCCATCATTTAAATCATCTCAGTATAACTTTAAGGTTTCAAGTTACCAAAAAGATTTTGGAAACTTTTAAGTAGACATACCATAAATCATAATTATTGTCAAAAAGTCATTTATAAACCTTTAACTTAGTTACATATTTTTAAATTTAGTTATTAACAATTATGTTTAGATTACTCATGAAAATTTCATGAGACATTAAACGTCTATCATCTTAAGTTGTCTTTCTGGCTGACAAGTTCTATAAAAGATAAAATGAGCTTATTTGACTTTTGGTAAACGTAGGTAGAATAAAAGTATTATATTTAATGCCTGCTTTAATTAAACCAATGAACTTAAACTAGTTTTTATGTACTGAAGATTATCTTACATCATGTGAACTTGAAAAACATTTGGGTTCTATATTTCTGAGAGTATACTTGATTTATATAAATGCTTGTTTTTCTTTAAGTCTATTAAAGGTTTTTACAAATTAATTAGCAATACCATCCGGAGGTAGAAAAATAACACACATCTATAACATACATACATAGACATATATAATCATACAGACAGATGCAGAGATCTTATGGCTTTCATTTTAAAATTTTAGCCATGAGACAAATATGATAATGCAAAACTCATTCATTATAAAAAAATGGTTGGATCCAAATTGTGTTCTGGCAGGTATAATAGGTTATCTGCTCAGATGACTAAAGCTTTTATTAATATTTGTGGGAAAAACTTTAAAGATTTTTCATTCACCTAACTTCCAAGTACCTTTTTTTTCTGATAAGAATTACCTCGCTGAAGTTTGCATTTCAAGAGATGGCTTTGACTTCCTAGAGAAGACCAGGTAGAACGTTTACATCTCAGAAGTACAGTGAAAGAATTTAAGTTTCTCCAAGAAGGGCTTTATTTCCTAAATTCAGATATTTTACAATATCTGCAAGCCTGAGATGAATAGGGGAGATCTGGGGATTGATTAAAAGGATAGGTGGGCTCTGAATTGTTTCTAGAGCTGCATTTCTGTTCCTATAAAGACTTAATTTGGAAGACAAGTACAGTTTATAATTCCTCTAAGAATTGGGCTGCAACCTGAGTAATATGTAGACACTGACCTAGCCATCTAACTACATTATCCTCAATCTTTCTTTATAGCAGGGTCAAGATCTTCAACTAAGATGGAAATCTAAATGTTCCTGTGTTCTAGATTTAGAGCCATGTGTCTTTGGAACGTTTTAGTCAATCCTTCCACTATGGCTTCAGAAGGTTTTTCTTTCTCTCTGGGTACATAGTTTCATTTTAGCCAAGGAGAAAGGGCCTTTAAAAAAAGTTCTTAACCCTGGGCTGGCCGAGTGGCGCATTGGTTAAGAGCTGGCTTGGGATGCCAGAGGGCCCCGGTTCGGATCCCACATATGAGGGCCAGTGACACTGCCCTCCACAGCTAAGATGCTGAACAACAGGTCAACCTGGAGCTGGGCTGCCATGAGTCTCCGGCGACAGCATGGCTGCAGTGGAGCTGCAGTGGGCTGCCATGAGCTACCGTGAGTGGCCGGCAGCCGGTGTGAGCTGCCAAGAGCCGCCGTCGAATGGCCAGTGACCGATCTGCCTCACCTGGGAAGAGCGCAATGATAATACCAACATGGGCCAGTGAAGCAGCGTCCTCCACCACTAGATTGAAGAACAAAAGGACAGCAACTTGTCTGTTCCCCTTCCCCGATTCCCCAGCGCTGTTCCCCTCCCCCAATTCCCCAATAAAATCTTAAAAAAAAAACACAAAAAAACGTTCTCCACTGAGGCCACTGTAATTCAAGATTATCTTTGGTAAGGTTAATCTTATTGACCCTTAAAACATTTTATTTACCTGAGTCTTCACACTGAACCAACCAGTCAGACCTGGTTCTAAGACCCACCCCGTCCCTGGATCCAGTCCAGTTTTTAAGTCAGAACCAGACCATTACTGGACCCAGTCTGGGTTCTAAGTCAGACCCAGTCCATCCCCAGTTCCAGTCCAGTTTCTAAGTTGGGCCTAGCCCAGCCCCAGATCCAGCCTGTGTTTTGAGTTGGAACTGGTCTGTCCCCCGACCGGGTTCTAAGTTAGACCCAGTTCATCCCCAGATTTAGCCTGGGTTTTAAGTCAGAACCAGTCTGTCTCTGCACCCAGTTGGGTTCTAAGTCGGATGCAGTGCATCCCCGGTTTTGGTCCAGGTTATAAGTCAGACACAGCCCATCCCTGGATACGGCCTGGGTTTTAAGTAGGAGCCAGCCTGTCAGGGTTCTAAGTCAGACCTGGTTGGGCTCTAGGTCAGACACAGTCTGTCTCCAGATCCAGCCCGGGTTTTAAGTCAGAACCAGTTTGTTCCCGGACCAGGTCTGATTTCTAAGCCAGACCCATTACCTCCCCCTTCCAGTCCAGGTTTTAAGTTGGAACGAGTCTGTCCCAGATCCTGCCCATTTTTTAAGTTGGAACCAGTTCAATTCCAGCTGGTTTCTGGACCCACTCAGGAAAGAGACGTGCTCAAATAAAGTCTGAAGGCTCATTAAGGGAAAAGCTTCCAGCTAGGATCCAGGACCCGAGGGGTACTTGTCCACCATCTCCAGAGGCAGCAAAATAGCAGCGACCTCAAGGTGTTTAACAGGTACCTACTACCTATGCTTGGTTGCTCATTGTTCCTGGGGGACATCGGGGGATTCCTTCGGTTCCCTGTTCTGACACCAGAATTGGTAAAAGATAAACTGAGGCATATAAAAATGTTTAGAGTTTATTCGAGCAAAATTGATTTGAATCTGACAGCGCCAAACCAGAAGTGGTTAGGAGCACTCCGCTGATGGGAGCCAGATTCGGAAAGATAGAAAGTATAGAAGCAAAGAAAGGAATGATGGATTGGCTACAGCTTCAAGCCTAGTTGGCTGTTTGTGATTGGCTGTCCTTAGCGTTTTGCTTTCATAACCTTGAGGCATTTACAACCTTAGATTTTCGTTTGCTTAAATAGGCCTCCACGGCATTAGAGCTACATCAGTCTTATGGCTCCTTGTTTAATTAATTAACAGTCAAACAGAAGTTTATAAGGGGTTTCCCCTCATTTTCCAGTTTTTGCCGGGGATTAGAGGATCAAGATAGCCACCACATTTTTTATAACAAATCTTTTTTATTTCTCACAATAGGTCACCTAATGGGTAACTGACCTGCAGAGGTCCCCTTTCTTAGCTATAGCAAGCTGTGTCCATGGGGCTGTTCCCTGCCCCATGGCTGCCAGCAGAGCCCTGATTTTGTTCAGGTGTTTGCCCTCTTAAGTTCTCAGAGTAGGCCTCCCTCCGGAGCTCAGGTAGGGGTGACACTTAGGCTAATGCAGTAGGGCTGGCCTCTGAGTATACATTTGGAACAGCTGGGGAACTTTTCAAACCTGTTGCCAAACATTAGAATTTTGTTTCCAAAAAGCTCCCAGTTGATTGGGGGGGGGCAGGGAAGAGGGCCCTTCTGGAAAAGATTTTCCTCTCTCTCTAAAAAAAGAGATCCATGTGGTAGAAACTCTCCTCTTCCTCACTGGGCTCTACTGTCTGGGTGGGAGTGAGGATGAGGGCAAAAAGTTAGGTTATGTGATCTGGGGCAGGGTTAAGGAAATGGGGTTTTGCGTTGGATTGGACGCTGTCAGGAATAGGGGATTTTATGATTGGGTATTTGAGTACGTTTTTACCTAGGAGGAGATTAGACTGCGGCTGAAGGTGTCACTGGCAAAGAAGCAGCTGTCACTCATTTGCTGGCAGAGAGGCTGTCTCGTATTTAATGGTTTGGACAGTATTGGTGTTTTGTCCGTGTTCAGGCATGATTAAAGGTGGGTCCCTAAAGGGGTCTCCTCTGATATTCCATGATATTGTCTGTGGTCAGCGGGAGTACAGCCAGGCCCAGCTCTGAAAGCCTGGCCAGCTACTAGATGTCAGAGGCTGCTTTTTTCTTTCTTTTATTCTCAATAGTTCAGGTTGATTGAGTGTTTCTGCCATGGTAGACATGGTGCTAAGCACTTTACATATTCAGATTGAGTCATCCCCACAACCTTATGAGGTGGTATTGTGATCATCCTTCTTTAACAGATGTGGAACCTGGGACCTGCATTGCTAACCAACTTGCCCGAGGTTGGGATATGGGTTCAGGCTGGCATCAGAGCCCTGGACGCTCTTAACCCCTCCCCTTCACAAAACCATAAGGCTGTGCTTGGGCAGTAAGACTCAAGTCAAAGGTTACTTTATAAATAGCAAGGGCATTGTTATATGTGGTGTCTAGCTTCAACTAGAAGCCAAACACAAGTCTGAAACAAATGATAGCAGAACACCTACATTATGAAACCATGTAACATTATGTTGGAGAAAGATACTTATGGACATGGAAAAACTGTTAATGAAACAGTAACAACAAAAAGCATTACCAAACGAATTTGCATTCCTGCTCACCTGAGGAGCTTTTTAAACCTGCTGTTTAGACCCACTGAGACAAAGCACTGATGGTGGGGCTCCCACAACTGTGCACCCAACAATTTGAACTCTATTGTATAGGATAAGCCTAGTGTTTTGAGGGGTAAACTGAGACAGGTATTTGTCATGCTTTCCTGTTGTATGGCTAACAACATTAATGGCCGACACACAGCATATACTGGGTTGTCAGAAAAGTCATGATGCATTTTTGCAATGAAAAACGTAGACAAAATACGTCATGACTTTTCCGACAACCCAATAATTGGGTCCTGGTGAATTCAGAGCTGTGGGATATGGCTATTTCACATTCTCTCTGTACATTGTACTTCACTAGGGTAATGTGGTGCTTTTGAAGATGGTGTGGGAGATTATTTACATCCATCGACAAGTTTTAGTAAAGTCACTATTGGCCTTAGATTTGCCCCTGGTGACAACTCCAAAAATAACTTTTGGTTCTCAACCTTCTTAGTCAAGATTAAATGTCCGAAGCTAAGGCTGACTGCGTGTAACAGAACCAAATAATAATAGCAGCGATTTACGAAGTGGCTGCATGCCAGGCTTTTCATTTATCATTTTATTTAATCCCATAAGCAGTCCTCCGAGGTAGATATTATCTCCGCTTGAACACAAAACGAAGGCTCAGGGACACTAAGGGACTTGCCCAAAGTGGCACATCCATAAACGTGCCTTCCACTCAGATTCCAGTTCCCATGTCCTGCTGCTTTCTCAGTTTACTTGTTAACATCCCAACATGTTTTATAAGCTTTGAAAAAGGCATGCAGAGGTCTGAAGAGGTTTCCAATGTCTATGTCTTTATACTGTTGTGTAATCTATGCTCTCTGCACCTGTGACATATCAAATTAGCGCTAGCACAGGGAATACCATTTCCGTGACAAAAGGACACTGAATTTACAATCCTAGAAACATTTGTCTTCATGACATTGAGTTGTATCAGCTCCAATAGCCAGATTGGAGGTGTCTTTACAGTTAGAATTCCAGAGAAATTTACAGAAAATAGTTTTATACAAGACCCAAAATATCAAATCATTAAAAAAAATTGACTTGAATAATGTATCTCTCCAAATCCCAAGGCCTCTTTAAAGCTTAACTAAATGTCCTATTAACCTCAAATTTGCTTTACTTGGGAGTCATTTTGTTTCTGAGTAAAATGACTATATCCCTGCCTAATTTCACATAAAAATGACTCTGTATTATGAGTAATGAAACTACTTTTGTTAATTGTATATTGTGAATTATTGGTAAACGTTGACGGGGAACCAAATTCACATAAACCGTAAATTTTGCTGTTAACCGTATTCTGAAATTTATTAGTTTCTTGATCATTTTAGTGTTTGCATTCCAGTCAGCGAATCTTAAAAAGTGTTCTTTGGTTTTATCATGTTTGAAAAATCGCTTTTTGGTCCCTGTAATTAGTTTTTTTAAAGTTTTTAAAGAAGAAATGATAAAGAGAATTAAGCTATAGTAAATATTCATTATTAGTTTTAGTTTTCCCAGTAATCTTGGTTATACATATACTTCCTCTTTACTCAAATCTATAATTAATGGTTATAAGATGTCATGTTGACATTGTTTTTAAAACAGTATTTTATGAAGAGAATACCATATGAGTATGTGATTAATGGATCACGAAAACAATTAACTCAATCACCAAATTAAAAAATATTGGCCTAGATTATCCATTATTTTACTTGTATTGCATGCAGTAAAATCTAGACTAAAAATGGCAACTTGAGCTCAAAAGTAACTGAAAATGATTTTCATATTCCATTTTTCAGATTAATAATTTACTACAAATAGGTTTCAAAAACATTCAAACTTTTAGGGATGTTCCGTGACATTCATGACTCAGCCCCCAATCTTCTTCTGTCTCCATACACAACACTCCCCAACGAGAATTATCATTTATATCGATGATTCGGAGGTATTGTTATGATGGATTCTTGGCATCACTGTTGTGTGGTTCATATGTTGGTCATTGTACTTAGCCTGCAAGATTTGCCATATTTCCTTGTTCTGGTGGCAGATCACTCCTTCTGGCTACACGTTGGCCCCATGGCCCAGGCCTGGCCCAGTTAAATATCTCATCTCCCCACCAAGGTGACTGGGCAAAAAGGCCATCATCTCAGTGGGGTGCAAGGCCAAACAGAAACAGTGCCTGTCACTGCTACTGGGACATGGGGAGAAAGTCACCCAGGTGGAAAGGAAGCAGCTGAACTGAGACTGGAATTCTCAGATTCTGCAGCTTTTTCTTAGATTCAGGGAGCTACCCGCTATCAAAAGAGATCAATTATTTTTCCTTTAAGTTGTTTTCAGATGGGTTTCTGTCACTTGTAACCAAGAGTCCTAACAAATAAATGTTGTTCTGTTGCAGTAGGATGCTAGAGAGGATAGTGAGAGACCAGTTCTATAGGAACCAAGAAATTGCAAAAGACGCTAAAATGGTGAAAATAATTCTGCTTTTCTTCACTCAATACTTGTTTTCCATTGGAGGGAAATAGTAAGTAGTGCATCTGGTTCTCCATCACGATGCCACCACCCAGGAAGTGCTGTAATTAAACCTGGGGAGGTTGCAGAGACAAGGTATGGATTATTGGGGGGTGGGGGTGGGCTATGTAAATATGTGGCTGAAAAGAGGTTGAACTCTAAGAGATGGTCAGACCTGCAACCATAGTTCTCCTGCCCATGGGGCCAATATAACCTGTGAAATCATGACCCGCACACTCCTAAGTGTCAGACCCCTATCCCTAAGCTCCCTGCCTGCCTTGGACCCTGGGAAGACCCAAAGCATCTCCAGTGCAACAAGTCCAGAATGGAACGCAACACTTTTCCTCCTGAACTTCCTGCTGTCAGTGAATCTCAGTGTCTAAATCTCCATTCACCCTATTGTTCAAGTCATGTTTCTAGGTACCACCCATTCACTTGTCTTCCTCACCTCAGCATTCAATCAATTCTGCTTCCTAAGTAGCTCTTAAAATTGGGAGTCGTTCTTGACACCCCCTTCCTCTTGGCCCTGTCAGTAATCCTGCACCAAGTCCTAGCACCTAAGGAGCTGTCCTATGCATTTAGCATTTATTCCATCTCTGGTGCTGCCACCCTGCCGAGAGCCACTGTTGTTTCTTTCCTGGATCAGCATGATAGCCTCCTAACTGGGTGCCTTGCATCCGATCGGGATTCTGTACAACCTTTTCTCCATGGTGCAGGTGGGCTGGACTGTTGACTATGTAAACCCCCCATGATACTCCATTGCTTTTGACCTCTCAGGGCCTTCCCTTTGCTCTCAGAGAAGAATGACATGGCTCAGAAGGCATTGTGTCATCTGGACATGGCCTTCCTCATGCTGCTCTCCTGCTACTATTACTTTACGTCATGTGTATTATGCATTAAATAGGCTTTGGGTGCTGGAGAGGTAAAACTAACTTGTATAATATAGTTTCATTTAGAAAGAGTTAATGAATTAATAAGTACATTTAGTAAGGCTGCTGCATGCAAAGTCAGTCGTATTTCTACATGCCAGCAAGGAGCAAACAGAAAAGGAAATTTAAAATACCATTTACGGTAGCATCAAAAATTCAAATACCTGGAGTAAATCTAATAAAAGATGCAAAAAATACCATTATTGAGAGAAATTCAATAGACCAAAATAAGTGGAGGAATATATCATGTTTATGGACTGGGAAATTCAATACTGTAAAGATGCCAGTTCTCCCCAAATTGACTATACTTTTATAAATACAGGGTAATCCCAGCAGTTTAAAAAAAATTGACAAGCAGGTTCTAAAATTTGTATGGAAATGAAAAGGGCCAGGAAGAGTCAAGAGTGTTTTGGAGAACAAGAACAAATCGAAGAGACTTATAAGATATCATCAGATATTATGACTTATTAAAAAGCTATAATATTTAAGATGCTGTGATATTAACATAAGAAAAGACAAATAGACAAACAGAATGGAGAGTCCAGAAATAGACCCACATCTGTCAATTGAATTATGAAAAAGGGTTGTTTCAGTGCAGTGGGGCAAATCTGGTCTACTTATTTATTTGTTTCAGTTAAAGTTAACTTTCCATATTATTTTATATTAGTTTCAAGTATACAGCATAGTGGTTAGACGTTTATACAATTTATGCACTGATCCCCCCTGTAAGTCTAATACCCCCTGGTACTATACATAGTTGTTGCAATATTATTCACTATATCCTCTATGTTGTACTTTACATTCCCATGACTATTTTGTATCTACCAATTTGTACTTTAAAAAAAATTTTATTGGGGAACAGTGTGTTTTTCTAGGACCCTCAGCTCCAAGTCAAGTAGTTGTCCTCAGTCTAGTTGTGGAGGGTGCAGCTCCTTGGCCCATGTGGGAATCGAACTGGCAACCTTGGTGTTATGAGCCTGTGCTCTAACCAGCTGAGATAATTTGTACTTCTTAATCCCTTCACCTTTTTCACCCAGCCTCCTCAGGCCCCCTCTCCTCTGGCAACCATCAGTTTGTTCTCTGTATCTGTGAGTCTGTTTGTTTTGTTTGTTCATTTGTTTTGTTCTTTAGATTCTACATATAAGTGAGATCATATAGTATTTGTCTTTCTCATTCTGACTTATTTCACTTAGCATAATACCCTCTAGGTCCATCCATATTGTTGCAAATGGTAAGATTTCATTCTTTTTTATGGCTGAGTAATATTCCATTGTATATTCAGAGGGTGCCAAAAACATGTACACACATTTTAAGAAAGGAAAAAACTGTATTAAAAATTTAATACTCATTACATACCGATAACAAAAGATGAATAAAAGTCATATGTATACTTTTTTGGCACCCCCAGTGTGTATATATCACATTTTCTTTATCCAGTCGTATATTGATGGACACTTTGGTTGCTCCCATAGCTTGGCTATTGTAAATAATGCTGCAGTGAACATACTGGTGCAGATATCTTTTCAAATTAGTGTTTTGGATTTCTTTAGATAAATACCCAGAAGTGGAATTGCTGGGTCATATGGTAAGTCTATTTTTAATTTTTTTGAGGAATCTCCAAACTGTTTTCCATACTGGCTGCACCAATTTCAAATCCCACCAAGAGTGGGTTCCCTTTTCTCCACTTGCAAGGGTGGTCTTTTTAATAAATGGTGCTGAATCAACTGCATATCCATATTAAAAAAGGTTTCTTGACCCCCTAACTCAACCACATGCAAAAAAACAATCTCAGATGAATCAAAGATGTATATGTGGAGGGTAAAAACAAAATATTTAAAAGAAACCATAGGATAATTTTTCATGACCTTGGAGGAAGTAAATTATTTTAAACACAAAAAACCCTAATTAAAAAAAAAGGTGTACTGCATTAAATTTAAGAACTTCTGTTCATCAAAGGACAGCACAAAAAGAGTGAAAAAGCAAGTTACTGTGTGGGAGAGAGTATTTGAAAAGTAATGAACTTCAGCAGGAAATGCAAATTACCAGGAGTCATCATCACATGCCCACCAGAACACCTTAAATGGAAAAGTAAGGCGACACCAAGTTTTAGCAAGGCTGTGGTACCTGGAACTCTCATACCCTGCAGATAGGAGTATCAATTGAAACAACCACTTTTGAAAGTTGTTTGGAAGGCTTTACTAAAGTTGAACATTTAATACCCCATGACCCAGCTATTGTATTTCTAGCTACACGCCCTGCAGAAATATATATACAAGTTTACCAAAAGACATGTGCAACAATGTTTATAGTAGCTCCCTAGACTGGCAACTAGCCAAATATTGTATCAACTGTAGACTGGATAACTGGATACATAAATGATAAGATGTTAATGAAATAGAACACAATATATCAGAGAGCTAGATGAATCAAGAATATTACTGAATGAAAAAAGCCACACACTAGGCAGTACATAGTGTGTAATTCCATTTATATAAAGTTCAAAAACAGGCAAAAATAATGCATAGTGTTAGGAGTTGGGATCGTGTTTGCCCTTGGAACTGGGGACAAAAATGGATGTTCTGGGCGCTAGTCGTGTTCTATTTTGTGATGCAGCCACCTGGTGGTAACTTTGTGGAAATTTACAGAGCTGTGCACTTAGGATTTGTGTATGCTTCTGTCTATATGTTACATGGCAATTTAAAAAATTTACCTAAAGAATTTGCTTACCAGAGTGGACAAATAAGATGTCAGAGAACAGCGTTTAGAGACTGCTTAGGAATCAATAAGCAAAAGATTAATGACCTAAAAGGAAAACAGGCAATTAACATGGGAGAACATTGTAATGGCACAAGCATTTGAAAATATGTAGAGCCTCGTTAGTGTTTAGGGCGATGCATCTTCAAACAACAATATTAATTTCACATTCTCAAATTGGCCAAAATGAAAGGCTAGATAATCCAAAGTTCTGGTAAAGATACTAAGAGATGAGAATTCTTATATGCTGCTAGTGGGAGTGCAAATGGAAAAACCCGCTTTGGAGAACGATTTGGTGGTCATAGATGGTCAAATTGAAGATGTACTATCCTTTGATTCACAAATTCCATTTTTTGGGCGATATCTAGAAAAATTCTTTTTGTAAGAGGAGACAAGTAGAAGAATATTCTCTCTAATATTTCTTGTTAATGCAAAATATTATGAAAATGATCTAAATATATGATAAATGGAGAATGGATAAAATATGTGTCATAGGTTCATACAATAGACTACTGTACAGCAAATATTGGATTGTCGGAATAGTCATGACGCGTTTTTGCAATGAAAAACAGAAAAAATGCGTCATGACTTTTCTGACAACCCAGTAAAATAAATAACACAGAGCCATTGTAGCAAAACCATAATAATGAATAAAACATAATTTTAAAAGCATGCAAACTAATGGTGTATATGATAAATGATATTTGTATAAAAATACACGGGAACAATAAACAATAAATTCATAATGATGGTTGCCCTCTAGAAAGGAGAGAAATAGGATGAGGGAAGGGCACATATTGGGGAGGGTGTATTCCAATTGCACATTTGTATAACCCATTATTTTTTATTTAAAAATAGCTGAATTGAGACACAATATAAAGAATTGATAAAGCTCTATGGTAAGCATGCAGGTATTTCTTATATCATTCTCTCTAACTTTCCTTGTGTTAGCTTCTTTCATAATAAAAAATTTTAACAGGGATGAGAGGCGAATCCCTGGGCTGTTTTCCACAAAAGTAAACCCCCTCAAATAAAGAGCTAGTTATACATGTGTGCCAATGACACTTCACTCCATGCATCCTACTGATCCATATCTTGTTTCTACATTCAAAAATGCACCCAAGGGGGTGACCAGTTAGCTCAGTGGGTTAGAGCGTGGTGCTGCTAACACCAAGGTTCGATCCCCGCATGGGCCACTGTGAGCTGCGCCCTCCCTAAAAGAGTCAGCTATGCCATTGTAGCATGAAAGCAATGTGTAACCAATGACCATGGCTGTTCCCCATTAAAAAAAAAAGCATCCGAAAGCATAGGGAATTGTTTTCAGATACTGATAGCTGACCCTTACAGAATGCTTACTCTGTCAGGCTCTTCCTCTCCAGCCCAGTCTGTGTCGCTCTTTTCTCTCCCTTTCTCTCCCCTCCCCCCTTCCTCCCTCCCTCTCTTTTTTCTTTCTCCTTCCCTCCCACCCTCCATTCCTTCTTTTCCTCTTGCAACCTTTTTTTATAGTCAAATATTACATTCATAGAAAAACTACGTACAATCTAAACATATAGTTTAACAAATGATTGTGAAATGAGTGCTTATGTAACCCAAACAGAGGTCAAGCGACACAGCGAGGTCGCCACAGTTGACAATAGAAAAATGTGGTCAAGGATGTCACATCAGCTCCTTGCATTTCCTAAATCCTTACCTTGGATCATGGCTGATCTAAGTCACCTGTCTTATAAACCTTTTTCAGTCTTCTCACTGAGATTGATAGATTAAACATGATAACTTTATAGTTTATTGAATCTTTTCTACCATTTTCCCCTTGTTTATATCCCAGAGGAAAAAATACAAATAATATTGGATTCATTTTATAAACAGAAAGTTTCTAGATTCCCTATAAAGACAGTGTCTCTGACCAAAAAGATTTGTGCTATCAAAATTCCCTTTTTTGGAAATCTTTTAAATTTTTCATCTAACAATGTTTAAAAAAGCAGTTTTTTAGGATTATAATAAACTGATGCTGTAAAATAGCACTTGGGACAAGTCATGCATTCTTTACTTGTTTAAACTGTGTATTTCAACTAAACCTAAATATTAATGCACTTTTATTTGCTTAATAACCTTTTCCAGTCGATTTAAAAATGAGAACTGGTTAGTTTGGAGATAGGTCTCTTACAGGCTTGAGACCACGCGCCTTCCCAAAGGAGCATGAAAGCAGCAAAATGGATAGTGTTCTGATTTTTAAGTTCTTTCATAGGCGAGGATGATAAAGCTTATGCAATGTAGTATAGATATTACATAAATATATATCCTTTCAACTTATATGTAACTTAAACTTTATGCTGTCAGCACCATGGATACCATTGATATCATGTCAATGTTGTTTATATAAGATTTCCAGTTCCAAGGAGCAAAAAAATGTGGCTGATAAATTACTCTGACTTACCTAATTATTCTGGAAGGCAAATGAACGTGATAGGTTTTAACATGAATTTACTGGAAGAAGTCAAAACAAAATAAATCTAAAACCCATAACATCACTGTTTCCTCCTAATGACCTTTCTTTGGCCTTGAGAACACTTTAATCCTTTGAATCTCATTTTCCGTATACAAACTGAAATTAGCCATGCATGTTACCCTCCTAATTACTAGCAACCATCAACCTCTTAAAGACTTTATAAAGACAGTAGTAAAGGACTAGGATTAGAATTTGGAGACAAAAGGCCAGATGCTACTGGATAACCAAGCTATTTCCTAGGACGTTATGTTGGCAAGTATGTTCTACATTGCACTAAATGTCTGCTCTGCCTAAGTGACTTTCATTTAGTAAGCAATGTATAGGCGTTTTACTCACAGCAGTATATTGGTATGTATTTCTTAGCCATGTGTAGGGGTCTCCAACATGGTTTGAATTTGTAGAGTCCATCTGAATCGACTCTGAGCATTTAAACAAACAATACTACCTTGGACAAAAATATACTTGTGTCTCTTCTTTCAGTTGGATCACCTCTTCATATTCCTCAGAAGGATGCATTGTGTGTTCCATTAAAAGTTCTTTCGCCAAGATGTCTGATGACCTTGTTGCTACACGAAGTGACAGTTCAATTTTCAGCCTTGCTCTCCTTGGTTTGATTCAGTTGATGACTCTTGCTTTCTTCCTAAAACACTCTATTCCCTTTGCTTCTGTTTCACCATTCTTTTCACCCTCCAAACTCTCAGGCATTCTTTCTTAGTTTCCTTTGTTCGCTCCTCTTCCTTTTTCTGTTGATGTTCCTTAGGGTTTTCTTCAAGTCTTCTTTTCTTCTCACCCTACCCCAGAAATTCCTTTTAATTTATTTCTTCCATAAGCTTTTTTTTTTGTTTAAGAAATATAGTCAATTGGTACAAAATTTCAAATGCACAAAGGGTGACGAGTAAAGAGTCTACTTTGCTTTCTACTCCCAGCCACCCAAGTTCTCTGTTTAGGGGAATCTCTGTTATGAATTTCTTATTGTCTTTGCAGAGTCATTTTCTGCATACACAGGCAAACACATATGCCACTGTATGATACTGTGTGCAGTATTATTGTGTGTTATGTTTTTATTGCTGCTATAGATCGAATGTCTGTGTTCCCCCAATATTCATGTTGAAAACCTAATGTCCACGGTGATGGGAGTGCAAGGTGTGGCCCTTGGGGGTAATTAGATCAGTGCCCTTATGAAAGAGAATCCACAGAGATCTCTTGCTCCTTACACCATGCGAGGACACAGCGAGAAGTCTCTGACCCAGAAGAGGGTTCTCACCTGACCATATTGGTGTCCTGATCTGGCTTCCAGCTTCCAGGGCTGTGAGAAGCCAATTTCTGTTGTTTTTAAGCCACCCAGCCTATGGTATTTTGTTGCAGCTGCCCAAATGGACTAAGGCAGTTGTTTATTAATACATCATGTACCTTGTTCCATGTATAAACACACAGAGCTTCATCATTTTGTATGTGTGTGGATATGGACTGTCTCTACATATGGATGTACCATAATTTGTTTAACCAACCTTTTTGTATCAGTTGAGTTTAATGCAGGAAGTAGAAACTCACTCTTTCTGGCATAAAAAGGTTTAATCAAGGGATTTAGGTGACAATGAAGTGATTGAAAGGGGCCAAGAAGTAAAAGTCTTGGGGTTGCCACTGGATTGTTGATTCCAAAAGTTACACAACCGTGTCCCTGATCTGGAATCCCAGAAGCTGCTGTCACCATAGCCACAAGTGTCACTGTTGTCTCATTCCCATGGAGCTGGAGGCCAGTGGCCACACACACTCACGCCTGACTGTTTACAGCCTGCACAGCCTCAGAGATGACCCTTGTCTCACTCTCAGCTTGGAGGCTTTCAGCTCGTACTCGCTTGCTTGTCGTATAAGAGCATCCCATGGCAGAGCCTAAATAAAGTAGAAAAGGGAGAGCAAATGGATACCAAGGGCTGATGGACCAGCACTGTCTGCCCCTGTGGCTACTCAGCATAAGTACCCAGCCTTGTACCCATCCTTAAATGGCAACAATGTGGTCATGCTTTATGTAATGTAATTATACCTTATGCCAGTGAAAATATATTGACCCTGTCCCCATCCCAGAGAGAACCAGTCCCATCTCTGGGTGATTTTATTAATTAATTAATTAATTAATTAATTAATTTTAAACAGAGCCGTCCTGCCACCTGTTGGCAGCTCAGCGGCTGCTCAGCTCGGGCTGGGAATGGAACCGCTGTTGCTCAGAGCTCAAACTCTTGAGCGAGCTCTTAACCAACTGAGCCACTCGGCCAGCCCTGGGTGATTTTAATACTCTGAAATTAGTCACAATTGAACTTTTCTAACCTATAACCCAAGGCCTAGATGATAAAAATAACTACGATTTACATATCTTGGTATAAAATAATAGGTAGAAAGGAGGAGGGAGAAAGGGGATTTGGTTAACATAGAAAGGTATACACATAAAATGGCAAGGAAAAATATGTGTAGCTATTATAGTCCTCTATTTGACAGCTACTCATGAGGCAGTACTTGGTGCTTACAAATTTCTTCATTTAGCAGTCTGTGTTCCTTTTGCCTTTGAATAGTTGCTTTTTGCGTACTTCGTCTTTTCCGCTGGTTGGGGTTGTTTACGTGGTGGGATGATATAAGCCAGTGTGGTGATGTATCAGTGCCACAAAAACCAAACAGATTAGATAGTTAATCCCAGCTCTTCATCTTGGTGCCAAATACTGTTTTAGTCACAGTCACATGCAGGAAACAAAACAAAACAAAGCCCTCTAGGTATTTCAAGTAGAAAGGGATTTACTGCAGAAAATTAGGTGCCTGAAAACTCTTTGGAAAGAAGTCAGCAGCTCAATTCAGGGGCTCCTGGTTTAAAGGTCACACAGTAATTGCTGTGATTACAAAGTCAGGGAGCTGCCACTGCTGCTGTCACTGCTGCCACGGCTCCTGCCTCATACTGGTGGGGCTAGTGAGCAGACTCTGGGATGTAGAGGCCAGCTGTTGCAGATGTTATGTCTGCCTTACTTTCCTTTTCAGACTTCAAAACATCAGGAGGAGGTCTCATTTTCATTTTAAGTTTCACACACATAGCCCATCGATGAAATCGAAATCATGTCACAAAGCCTAGCTGCATGAGATTCTGGTAAACGTAGTTTTGAGTCTTCTGAACCTCTGTGGATACAAAGTAGAACAAAGAAGGGGGTAGAACATCTATCCTAGTACGCTTATGATGACAGACACTTAGGTTGCTTCTGTCACGATGCCCAATCTCACAAGAAATATCTGCGCACACACCATTTTCACATATGCAAGAAATATCTGCGCACACACCATTTTCACATATGCAAGAATGTAAGCAGGATAAATTCCTACCAATTAAATATCATTGGTTTAAGAGATAGGTGCATTGAAAATTTTATTAAGCGCTGCCAAATTCGTAGAGCTTATAACAGACTGTGGTCTGTGACCTGGCAGTGTAGCCTCACCTGGGAGCTGGTGAGAAATGCAGAACCTCAGGCTTCACTCCCCACCCGCTGAGCCAGAATCTGTGTTTTCACAAGACCCCAAGGGATTCATGTGCGCACTTCAGCTTGACAGCATGGGGCCAGAGGCAGTCCCAGGAGCAGTCTCCATATGGTATCCTCCCTGTGCCTTCACCGTGACGCTGCTCACTCTCTTGATATGTTTCAAATTAATATTTAAAAATGGCATTTCTTATATTATGAACAAAACTGAGCATCTTTTCAGATATTAAACAAAATTATTTTATATCAATTTCTGGGAACTTACTCTTCACAGCTACTGAGTTATTGGGCTGATCAAATTAACAATGTGCCTACTAGTAAAAAAAATGAGCCCTTTGTCTTTGATAAGAGTTGCAAAGATTTTCCCAAGTTTGTCATTTGCCTTTTGATTTTGTTTATGGTTTTATTTCCACACAGATTCCTATGTGGCTGAATACGTTAGTCTTTTCTTTCAAGGGTTGGACATTTTTGTCTTATGTTTTGAAAGGCCTTTATCACCTTCAGATTATTTAAAAAACTCATGTTTTTTTTGTAGTGATCAAATCTTTGATTAATCAGAATGTCTTTTGGTGAGAGGTATGAAATAAAATCCACCTGAATAGTTACCCTAGATTGACTATACATGAAGGGTTCTTAGCCTGGCATTCCTGAATGCCTACAGAGCACTTAAACCCCTGAAACTGTATGTGAAGTTGTATATGAATTTTCCTTTCTCTGAAGCAAAGATCCATAGGGTCCATGAGATTCTCAATAAAAGGTTAAGAATCATTTCTCTGTGCAGTGCCTCCTCATCCAATAGGCTTCTGTTGCTTTCTGTACCTTTATTACTTTCGTGTCCAGTCAGACCCTTCTCTTGACCTCCAGACTTGGACATATTAAAATATCAGATGCTGACGATGCAACCTAAGTCAGATAGAGCCTCAGAATCCTTCTCAACTCAAAAGCTTTTTAACTCAAACCTTCTCAACTCAAAGTTATAGGAGACCATTGGAGACTCATTGGTGTTGGCAAAGGAGTTGAAAGCTCTTGGCCTCGAATGGGAGGCAGATGCCATGCCCAGGAGGATGTAAGAGTGCCCCAGTGGAGGAAGCGAGGCAGGGGCACCAGGAAGGGGCTGAGTAGCTGGTCAACCTGGTGCTGCAAAGGGACACAGCATAGTGACCAACTGGGTGATGGTCATACCATATTCATAGGGCTGAAGAGCAGCATTTCTCGGAGTTTAGTGTACATAGGAATCAACTAGGGATCTTGCTGAAATACAGGCTGATTCTGTGGGTCTGCAGTGGACCCCTGACTCTGCATTTCTTTCTTTTTTTTTAAAGATTTTTATTGGGGGAATTGGGGGAATGGGAACAGTGCTGGGGAATTGGGGGAAAGGGGAACAGACAAGTTGCTGTCGTTTTGTTCTTCAGTCTAGTTGTGGAGGATGTTGCTTCACTGGCCCAAGTTGGCACCATCATTG
>NW_017731505.1:1302877-1323734 GCF_001890085.2 Hipposideros armiger
TGGAGGATGTTGCTTCACTGGCCCAAGTTGGCACTGTCACTGGCCCTCATATGTGGGATCCGAACCGGGGCCCTCTGGCGTCCCAAGCCAGTTCTTAACCATCGCGCCACTTGGCAGGCCCTGATTCTGCATTTCTAACCAGCCCCTACGTGTTGCTGCCATTGCTCCAAGGATCACATCCTGAGTAGTGACAATGGAGAGTTCTGCAATGGGAATCCAAACGCGTGTCTTGGGCCCAGGACTCCGTGCTCTTCCTCTGTGTCACAGAGGAGAGAGACTGAAGTAGGAGCCAGAACACCCAAGTTCGCACTTGTTTTGTGACCTCAGTCTTTGAGACCCATTCCTGTGATTTATAAAATAGGAACAAAAGCACACACTGTCTGGGCAGCTCTGAGGATCAATTGCATATTGCATGTGTGATATGTGGCAAGGGCTCCATCAATGTGAGTTAAGTCTGAACCAGCTGCAGTCACTACTATTGCAAGATGACTCAGAAGCTCTGGCTACACACAGTATCCTGAAGAAAAATGTATCAGCCTTCCTTCCAGATGGCTGCCGACATGATGCCAAGCATCCAAATATTTGGACTGCATTCAAAACAGATTTGACAAGCATCTCTCTCCCTTTCTGATGGGTATTTTGGCCTCAAGAAGACAGATGGAGGGGGTTTTATGTAGAAAGATGTTATCTATCTAACTTCACCGGCTCTTTTGTATACTTTGGAGCAGCTTACAGACACATTGGAAAACGGTAATGCATGCAACATGGATAATCTCAGTTTTCAGAAAGCCTTTGATACCGTTCCATCTAATGGGCTGCTTAAACCCAAGACAGCGGGGATTCTTGGTGGAACCCTGGGAAAAAGGAGAAACTGGCTGGAGAACAAAACAAAAAGTTTAGAATGAGACAGAATGAAAAATAGAAGATGGGTTTACATTCAAAGAGCAGGGGAGGAAGTCCAGATGTTGGCACTGTGGCTGTGACATAGGTTGGTGTGCAAGCACGATGTACAGGAGGAACAATGAGAGCCGCGACTCCACCGGACGTGAGCATCAAGCTTGATGGTGACGTGAATTTTATGCGACAGTCCCTTAACATAAGAGCTTCATGTTAGTTAGACTACAAAGGCTGTTAAGCACACTTGGTATGTGACCAGCTGTGAGTTAAGAATAAGAATATCCAGCTGCAGTGCAAGACTTTGAGTAAATTTATATTGTTAATTATATTTATTGTAACCTTTGGGAAATGAGAAATACATATTTCTTTAAATCAGTGGTTTTCAAGTGGGGACAGTTTTGCCACCCAGGAGACCTTTGGCAATGTCTGGAGACCTTTAGGTTGTCACATTTTTGGGGGAGATGTGACTGGCATCTAATGGCTAGAGGCCAGGGATGCCGCTAAACATCCTACAGTGCACAGGACAGCTCCTAACAGAGTGGCCCCAAATGTCAACAGTGCCAAGATTGAGAAACCCCGTTCTACACCATTGTACCCTGAAGTGCGCACAACAGGGAAAAATTCACAAGGTCGGAATGCTCTATACAAAGCATTTGACTGAAAAAAAAAACCTATTTGTGGAATAAAGTATTCATTATCACTAGACTATAATATGGTGATCTAAAACTAGAAAGAGGAACAAGGAAGAGAGGCAGAGGAACAACAGAAATTTGAGGAGAAAGAGGACAGGTGAGAACAGAGGACAAAGATATTTAACCTCTGCAGGGAGATCTCATGACCCCCCGTCCTTGTGGGTCTTCTGCTCAGTTCACTTCAAATGAATGGGTTTGGAGTTTGCTACAAGACAAAATCCATAAAAAGATCTGTTCTAGTCTGGCACCCAGATGTCTGAGTCTGTAGATGGCAGCCAGTCAGTCTTGCATACATTTTCTTTTAGAGGAAAAAGTAGGTCCAATGAAGGAAAAAGGAAGGTAGTTGGAATGAAGAAAGAATTCCAAAACTTTTAAAAATATGTGAAATTCCTTATTTTCCTTTACTTTCTGAAATATGTCAGAGAAAAAAATAGTTCTACCTGGGTTTTTTAAGTGTACATTAAAAATAAAAACAATCCAGCTTGCAAGAACCACATACTAGGACAGTGGAAGAGGCAGCTACCTTATGGTGTACATGGTATGGTTGCAAGCATCCTGGGGAGACCCCAGGCCATGCTGTCCACCCTACCTTTTGTCATTTCATAATAAAAGCCACCTTCTCCAGAAGTTTTGCCTCCAACTCTGGCACAAACATTCTGTTAATATTCAGCCAACTCTACTAGTTAACATGAAATGTGAACCAGAATGGAACACAGCTTGGGAGTTGAAGAGAAGTTGGAGAAAAGAAATTTGGCTGAGACTAGATAGCCTACAAACTGCCTTAATTTACATTTTCCCCGAAGTTCAAACTTATTTGTAAGAAGCTAGGATCCTGAGTTATCCAAAATTCTCTCTTAATTCAGTTCAATGAAAATCAAAACATACCTGTGAAGGTCCTTGGCTATCAAAATGGCTCTTATTGACCTCTGGCTTATTCCGCTTTGTGACCTACGTGGTCTGGCACCCTACAATGAAAGGGTTCATCAGAAAAGGGGCGATTCACATTGAATAATGCCATGCCAGAGCTGAGGGCCCTTGAAGCAACTGGAAGATAACTCTGCAACTAGCTCATTTATGGGCTTAGACGGTATTGTCTTGAGTTGTAGCACCATTGTCGTCGTTCTGGGTTGGACTATTTGCAAAGATTAGTTGATAAAACTCTGTAAATTAACTTATATTTCGGATTGGTTTGTGAGATATGTATGTGCATGTGAACGTACACCCTCCATCCCTTAGCAGATGAATCCGAGCATTATTTCCATCCCTTTGCTAATATTCTGTTTCACAGTTGGGTAAGGCATTAGTGGATTCAAAGTTTCCTATGTGCTAGATGGTAGAGCTGGTCACTTCCCCCCCTTTATTCTTTACCTGTGGATCCCAGCTCATCATCGAAAAATCCATATCTGTTCACAAATGGGAAGAAGCACAGGACAATGCTGAATCAGTGCCACTACCTCCCCTCAACTGGTCCCTTGATGACAGGTCAGTGAAAGCGTCTTCTTACACAAAGGGGAAGACGTCTTAAAGATATCGTTACTATACCACAAATGCTTCTCAAAGGAGACAGATGGTCAGCATGAGTTTCTACCCATCCCTAACACTGAGAAACCAAGACTCTATGTAGGTGCTGGTCTGTCTTGCAAATGCTGCATGTAGTTTTATCAAAACAGTAGAAGTGAGCTATTGGGATATCCTACGTATAAAGACCATTCTTCACTTTCTCCCCAAATATCGGTGTTCTGTTCAGAAACACATTTTGCATATGCACAAGTTTCAGGGCCATTTCAGTCACCTCTAAGACTCTTCCCCCCCACCCCCCGCACTTACTTCAGAATGCTTAAGGAGGTGATGAGTAACATTGATAACGTGGAAACTTCACAAATAGTAGCTTCTCAGTTTGTATATGTTGATCATCGTATTAAATTTCAGCATCCATCATCATCACCATAAAGCATCACTTAAGTTTCAGTATGTGAAGGCAAGAATGAACTCTCCACATGTAAGGGATTGATTCATGACTTAGAGTCCACCAAAGGAAATGTAGAAGAATGTAGAGAAAACACACAAAAAGGAAGAAAAGAGAGAATTACAGGGGCCGGCCAAGTGGTTCGTTAAGAGTTGGCTTCGGACGTCAGCTCTGAGCAGCAGGGCCCCAGTTCGGAGCCCACATGAGGGCCAGTGACGCTGTGCCCTCTACAGCTGAGATGGTGAACAAGAGCTTGACCTGCAGCTGGGCTGCCGTGAGTTGTAGGCGATGGGATGAGCTTTCGTGAGCTGCTGTGAGCCGCCATGAGTGGCCATCCAGAGGCCAACGACCGAGCTGCCTCACCCAGGAAGAGCGCAATGATAATACCAACATGGGCCAGTGAAACCTCATCCTCCACAACTAGACTGAAGAACAAAAGGACAGCAACTTGTCTGTTCCCCTTCCCCCGATGCCCCAGCGCTGTTCCCCTCTCCCAACTCCCCAATAAAATCTTAAAAGAGAGAGAGAGGGCCGGCCGAGTGGCGCGATGGTTAAGAACTCGCTTGGGATGCCAGAGGGCCCCGGTTCGGATCCCACATATGAGGGCCAGTGACGCTGCCCTCCATAGCTGAGATGCTGAACAACAGCTCAACCTGGAGCTGGGCTGCCATGAGTCGCCGGCGACGGCGTAGGCTGCACTCCCTGTGGCAGTGGGTTGCCATGGGCTACCGTATGTAGCCAGCAGCCAGCGTGAGCGGCCAGCAGCCGCAGTGAGCGGCCGTCCAGAAGCCGGCGACTGATCTGCCTCGCCAGAGAAGAGCGCGATGATGGTGCCAACTTGGGCCAGCGAAGCAACGTCCTCCACAACTAGATTGAAGAACAAAACGACAGCAACTTGTCTGTTCCCCTTCCCCCAATTCCCCAGCACTGTTCCCATCCCCCCAATTCCCCAATTAAAAAAAAATTAAAAAAAATTTATAAGAGAGAGAGAGAGAGAGAGAGAGAGAGAGAGAGAGAGAGAGAGAGAATTACAGATTTCAAGCAGCTTAATCAGGGAGAATAAATGTTTATTTTATGACTTGTTCTTTACCTGCAATAGTCATTTTGTAAATGTGCTGTTGGCACTAACCTCTGATAAATTTTCTTGAAGTGGGTGCATGTGTTCTGTGGAGGAAAATATCAGAGACGTACACCTGGGTCACCCTGTGATGTGGTGTACTCTTAGACAAAATCCAGTTGGGTGCACAAGTGTTACCAAGCAACGGCCATGTCTGAAGTGTTGAGCTTGGAGGGGACAAAATGCACTCAAGGAAACTACATTAATAATGGTGGTGAGAAGACATGTGTTTGAAAAAAATCAGATGACAATGAAACGTTTTACTTACACGCCAAGACATTAACAGAAGACATGTGGTCAGCGACAAGTACAGCGAATACTTCTGTGCTAGGCAGGATAATGGCCCCCAAAGATGTCTGCATCCTTATTCCCAGAACCTGTTACTATGGTACCCTGAGTGGCAAGTCACACTTGGCACGTGTGATTCAGTTGGGGCTCTTGAGATGGAGAGATGATATGGGATGATCTGGGTGAGTGGGCCCTGTGGAATATCTCAGGAGCCTTTCTAAGGTGGAGGCAGGAGGGTCAGAGGCAGAGAAGCAGAGGTGAAGACGGAAGCCAGTAAGGCAGGACCATGAACCAAGGAACTCAGACCATAAACCAGGAAGAGGCAAAGGAACAAATTCTCCGCTATAGCCTCCAGAAGGAAGGCAGTCCCGCTGAAACACTTTGGACTCCAGCCTCCACAATTGTAAGATGATCCATTTGTATTGTATGAAGCCACTGAGTTTGTGGTCATTTGTTACAGCAGCCCTAGGAAGCTAATGCACTTGCTATTATAATCCACCTCATTGCAGTGGAACCCAAAGTCCACAGCTGTCAAAGTGGGGACGGGAGACTAAATCAGGACTTTGTCATCAAATCACACCCTTGACTAATAAAATACGTAAATATGCTGTCTTCAGAAAAGATGGGAGCAGAGGAAAAGCACGAGCGCAGTGGGGAGGAGGCAGGAGGTGCTGCTCTGTTTCTCTCTCTGCACCTCGGACAGCTGGTTTGCAAAGACAGGAACAAAGATGGTGTGATTGTCAGGGCTTCTCCAGCCTTAATATGATATGAAGTGAAGTACCAGAGAAGTGAAGCCAGGGAGAATTGCAGCCCAAGTCTACCAAAGTCGTTAACTGCTAGTTTGATGCTCAATAATGAAAGAGTTTTTACTGGTTTTAGTTTTACCCAGACTGATATCCCCGTTATCTGCTAAAATTGGGGTCTTGAGGTGTTTTTTTCTAATTATCGTTCTCCAGAACTTTAGTTGATTTTTAAAAACTGTTTTGCAAAAGAGTAATCTCCATGTATAGAAGACATTGGGGGTGGGGCGGGGGTGGATATGAAGGATCAAAGCAGGGGTGCTAATCCAGGGAGAATGGTACAGTGAAGGCAGCCAGTTCCTCTCTGAGTCAAGCATCCTTTCTTGCTGAAACCTATGAGAAAAAGAAAGAGTAGTAGTACCCTAAGATTCATGAAGAGAAAATAAATAAAATAGGAAAGTCACTGAAGAGTGAGAAACCACTTGGTGATCAAAGAAATCTATTTTTAAAATTTATTTTTAGTTGCTATCCCAGGGTTGGCTACATGACATGGACTTCTCATTTCTTAAAGGTCCCAGGAGGCTCTAACTTCAAGACAAGAGGATAACAAATAAAAACAACTCTATGTATATATGAAACGCCAGATATCCAAGTGGCGTTGGACGATCCAAGGGGAACGCCTCAATAATTATACAGTGACAGTTCTCACCAGGGAAACTGGCCATGATGGAGACTCAGTGTGAGACGACAGGGAAAGCAAAAAAATAAAATCCCTTCCAGAAAGAGGCAGAAATTAAGACAAATAAAAATGATTTATGCAGGAACATTGTGGGAGAGAACACTTCAACAATCGAAGTGAGGAAATCCAAGGTGCCACCTTAGTTCCAATGTCCATTCCATACTCCAGCTGAGATCTTTCGTATGCTTCCCAGTTACAGTAACAGTAACTGAAATAGTTGGCACAATCTTCCTGCGGAAGGTAGATTGACACATGAGAAGACCAAGGCTTACGGTATATTTAAGATTTCAGATTACAAACGATGGAAGCATGATAAACCCAAAATCTGGCATTAATGTCCATATTCTCAAGCCCCCCGCTGTACTTAAATTAATTTTACATGTCTGCAAAAATGTTTCCTGGAAAGATCTCAGCAATTATCTCTTCAATCATTGCCCATCTCCCCTTCTCTCCATCCTTCCAGCTGTGACTCCTACTAGTTGTATGTTGGAGGTCACCATTTCACATTTTGTGTCTTAGTTCCTATTTAGCAATTTGCATCTCTACCCTTCTGCATTGATTTGGTTTTCCCTTCAGATTTCTCTTCTAATTCACAGTTCTCTATTTAGCTGTGTGTATCCCACTGTTCAGCTCATTTACTGAGTCCTTTATTTTAAGGATCAAATCAGATGCATCTATTATCTATCTATCCCTGTTATTTCTCATGGCATTTGATTTCCTCACATGCTTTGTAAATGTTGCCGGTGAGCTCATCTTTAGAAGAAATAGGGGTCCTTTACTCCGCCCATTATTTGCTTTTCATGGTCGTCTTTGTCAGGACTCTACGTGGTTGGAAGTTTCTAGACCAGAGGGGCATTAGTCTCACAGTCCCAGGTTTTGTTTTTAACATGTGGAGATGCAAACAAAAGCTATCCAGCAAAAATGTTCATTAGGAGCCTTTCACAATCATCCTGAAGGGAGGTGACAAATGGGGCAGTTTGTAGGCTAGACCAGGAGTTGGCAACCTATGGCCTCCAGGCCAGATACTGCCTGCTGCCTGTTTTTGCAAGGCCCGTGAGCTAAGAATGGTTGTAGCAGTTTTAAATGGTTGAAAAAAATACAAATAGTATTTTGTGACATTTGAAAATGACATGAAATTTAAATTTCAGTGCCCATGAGCAAAGATTTATTGGAACACCATGCCCATTTGTGTATGTATTGTCTATGCTTGCTCTCATCCTACAATGGCAGAGTTGAGAAATTGCAACAGAGACCATATGTCCCACAAAACCTAAAATATTTATTATCTGGCCCTTTGCAAAAAAAGCTTGCTGGGCTAGGTCATCTAATTGAAATTATTCCTATTTGAAAGTGCAAGTACACTCCACAGCTGTATGTCAAAATTATCTGCAGATATAGAAAAAACTCAAAGTACACAAGATAAAAAAGAAAGACGGTGATTGCCAGTCCTTTAAGATACCAAGGAAATATTTAAAACTCCCCGTCCCGTTTTACAGTCACCTGTCATTTCCTCAGGAAAACATGCCGTTCTCTATTATGACCACCAGATGGCGACTTCAAGGATGCTTCAAAGGTTTGTCAACATTTACTTACAGAGATACTGTATGCATAATTTTAAAAGAACACTTCGTGAACAGCCTAAATTTAATTATCAGCTACATCATGTCAAACTTGGAATAGCCTCTGTGGGGAAACAGGTTGAGGTCCAAATCTTAGCTTTGGGGGAGGTGGGAGCACTGTGCGAGTAAGTAATCTCTGGTTGCTCTAAGGCAGTGGTCACAAACTGTATGTACACAGAATCATCTAGAATATGTGGTAAAAAATAGTTTTTACTCCCAGGCCACACTGTGAGCTAGTCCAGCTCAGCAATTTGAAGACCCTGCATTTTTTGTCATCAGTGCATTTGATTCTGATGCAGGTGGCCTGAGGACCACAGATTTAAAGACACTGATTTCAGGAGATTTCTTGTCTCTAGGCCTGAATAGAAGGGTGGCTGATTGTCCAAATGACAAGATTCAATGGGGAGCAAGGGTCTTAGGACCCACTTCATAGGAACGGGTTTGACTTTGTGGGCAGGAGTGGAAAAAAAACGCTCTCAAGTTTCAGTGCCTGGAGCCAGAGACTGAGAGGATTATGAAGGCCCAGCCAAATGGAGTCACCTTTGAGCAGGGCTCCCATGGGAGAACCATGACTGGGGAGACACTAAAGGGACACACGACCTCTGTGTAAGAGGCAGTAAGAGTCATCCCGAACCACGTGATGCCAGACTAAGTTAGCACTGGCCTAGGGAGGGTGGGTGAAGTTGGGGTGGTGGCCTGAATGAGAGTGGGGGGCTCTTTTCTCTCGTGATCTTCTAGTGAGTATTCCCTAAACCCATTGATTCAAACAACACATCCGTCCCCTAAACTGTATAACCTCTTGTTGTTGTAAAGTGAAGAGTAAATGCAGAAACCTGTACATCTCAGATGTATTGATCATCCAAAGTGCCTTCTCCTTTCTTTTCTAAGTGTAATCTTCAAAGCAGCTTCAGAAACATGGACGCACCCTTTAGCCACCTGGTCTGAGACAGTTTTAAATGATTGCGTTTGCAGGACCCCAGATTTTCTGTTGTCAAAGCCCTACGAGGAGCTCATCCAGGTGCTCAACAAATGGTCATGAGAAGAAAGAACCAAGTTTCATTTTGAAAGGAGCACCATCCAGTATGTTTCTGGTCTCGTGCTCTTTCTGTTTGCGTTGTTTCAGGAGCATCGGGAATAGAGAAGTCTACGTGACTTCCCTGCTCACTCTTGGTTAATAATTCCTGCATCTTTCTTCCCAGGCTTGCCCTCTCACTAAAGCTTCAGTTGCCTGCCGGCTGTTTCCACATATATGCCGAGAACAGAAGTCAGCATAACTAAATTTGCCCTCCTCTACCTCCAAACTCTCACTTCCTCACATCGGCACCGTCCTAGTCAACCACACCCAAAAACTTGGAGCCACCTTCACTCTCTCCCTCTTTGTCATCTGCTTCTGGGCTACCTTTGTACTGTGTCAGCTGAGCTCAGCTAGGACCCTTCCCTGCTTGATTCTGGGTGGCCTTGGCCACAGAAGAGATTTTGTGCACAATTTAGAACTTGGACTTGAAGCAGGAATCCCTCTGGAGGTTTGTTCAGGGCTCCAGGCACTGTGGCAGCCCACGCACATTATCACCAATCTGCTGGGGTGGGGACAGCACCCAGACCACAAGTCCTCTAGGTCCTGCCAATGCCTATCTCAGCTTCCCAAAGGCCTGGGCCAAGTGTGCAGTCAGGTGGCTCTCTGGAAAAGGGCACCAGCTTCATGGATAGCATTGAACTTTCCTTCTGGGTTGCTGGTCTGCGTAGACTGCTCCACCATCTCCCACAACTACATGAGACTTGTCTTTCATGAGTCATCCCTCCTTTTCTATCCCTCTGTCTTAGTTCGGGCTGCCATAACAAACTACCATTGATTGGGTGGCTTAAACAACAGAAATGTATTCCTTACAGCTTTGGAGGCTGGCAGTCCAAGATCAAAGCACCTGCATGGTCTGGTTGTGGTGAGGACCCTTTTATTGGCTTGCAGACAGCCACCTTCTGGGTGTGTCCCATGGTCGAGAGAGAAAGAGATGGGGGTATGGTGGGGGGAGAGAGAGAGGGAGAGAGAGGAGGAGGAAGAGGAAGTGGAGGAGGAGGAGGAGGTGGAGAGAGTGCACACGAGCTTTTTTGGTATCTCCTATGAGGATGCTAATCCCATCATGAGAGCCCTGCCCTTATAATCTCCTCTGAACCCCATTATCTCCCAAAGGCCCCATGTCCAAATACTATGATTTTGGGGTTAGGACTTCAACATATCGATGTCGGAGGGACACAGTTCAGTCCATACTGTCCTCCTCGCATGTCCCCTTCTCTCACTGACCTTTGACTGCTGACAGCTGCTCTCATTATGCTGGAAGTCCCAGCTGCCTTTGCCACCACTCAGTTGAGAACCTCTCCCTGAACCTGGATTTCTGCAGAAGCCACCCAGATGAACGCCCTGTTTCTAGCCTCAAGGGCCTATTTCTTCCTGCCCCTGTTGGGTCATTCTCCCCTTAACACTTCAGTGCCTCTGTGTCTTACCAATTCAGTTCAGATGTCTTTGGTCTTTCAAGGTCTTTCATAATTTGTTCCCTTGCAAATACTTTATTATCCATTTATTAATGCACACATGTGGGCAAGTTTCTTTCTTTTTTTTTTTAAAAGATTTTATTGGGGAATTGTGGGGAGGGGAACAGCGTTGGGGAATCGGGGAAGGGGAACAGACAGGTAGACAAATTGCTGTTTTGTTCTTCAGTCTAGTTGTGGAGGACGTCGCTTCACTGGCCCATGTTGGTATGATCATTGTGCTCTTTCCAGATGAGGCAGATCGGTCGCTCGTCATTAGTCGGCTGTTCACAGCAGCTCCCGGCCACTCACGCTGGCTGCCAGCCACTCAACATAGCTCACGGCAGCCCACTGCATCCTTGCTGCAGCCTATGCCGTCGCCGGCGACTCACAGCAGCCCAGCTCCAGGTCGAGCTGCTGTTCATCATCTTAGCTGTAGAAGGCGAGCGTCACTGGCCCTCAATGTGGGATCCAAACCTTGGCCCTGCTGCTCAGAGCTGGCGCTCCCAAGCGAGCTCTTAACCAACTGAGCCACTTGGTCGGCCCTGGGCAAGTTTCTTGATCTCTCTTTGCCTCAGTTTCCTTAGCCATAAAATGGGGATATTAGTGGTGTCCACCTCAGGGGGGCTGGTGTGAGCCTTAAATGAGTTATTATATACACAGTATTTAGAAGGCTTCCTGTCCACTTCTTAGAAAGTTCTCTGTAAGAAGTAGCTATTAGTCGGGGCCATCATTGCTCACATCACATCGCCTCCCACCTACCCCACGAAAGTTCCAGGCTCTGCTTTTGTGCCTTTACTCATGTTGAGCAATCACACCACATCAAAAGATAAAATGACGCGTGTCAAGAATAAGCAGTTAAGCTAGAGAAAAGAAAAGAGCGTAAGTTGGATCTGGGCAAGTCACGCCAGATGTGTGAACCAGCAAAATGCAAGGCTCCACACTACCTGGGCACGGCCCATGCACAGCACCCTGATGGAGAGTCAGTGATGGCCTGTTCTCAGCACGGGGTTTGCTATCCTGTTGGAGCTGAGGTGTCCCAAGAACAAAGGATGGAGCCTCTACAGGCTGGGGAATCCCTGAGGTGACCTGGTGTAAAGGCTTTGCTTAATAGGGCAGAAAGAACTAGCTAAGCTGATGAGACTAGCTGCTGCTGATGTCTGGATGTGAAAACAATGAGTGTTGGTCAGCCAGGACATGGCGGGTAACAGAGCAGACAGAAGGAAGCAGAGGTGCCATGAGGGAGATGCTGTCGGAGCCATGGGGAGACAGAGGAGCAGGTCCCGAAAGCACCTTGGGGGCCTGTGCGGATGAACAGTTCCTGTCCCAATATGGTTTATTGCCTCCTAGAGTAACTCCTCCTTTCCCAAAGGAGGCCTACTTAGGACCACAAGATGAAAAATACAGAGGATCATTTTCAAGTTCAAGGGACAGAGATGGAGAAAGACATGCACTGAGACATAACTGTCTCTCAGAGGGAGTTTGGATGAGGCCAATGAAATCATGACCAACCAGCTCCCCTCCCCTTCACCATCAGCCATGCTTCCTTTGGCAAATATAAAGCAGAGGTACTTTAGTCAAAGGTAGACAGAACACGTGGGCCCAGGGAGTGTTCACATGACTTTATTGTCCATGTTGGTATTTGATTGCTGTGCTCATTTCCAAGGGTGGCTGTAACAAACTACTACCAACTGGGTGGCTTAAAGCAACAGAAATTTATTCTTCTCAGTTTTGGGGGCCAGAGGTCAAGCTGTCATCAGGGCCACGATCCCCTCTGAAGGCTCTCGGGGAGGGTACTTCCTGCCTCTTCCTCGCGTCTGGTGGCTTCCAGCAATCCTTGGTGTTTCTTGGCTTGTAGACACATCATTCCAATCTCTGCATCTGTCGTCACACAGCTATCTCATTCCTGTATGTCTCTCTCCTTTCTATAAGGACACCTGTCACATTGGATTAAGAGCCCACCCTACTTTAGTATGACCTCATCTTAACTACTTATATCTGCAGTGACTATTTCCAAACAAGGTTATGGCAGAGGTACTGGGGTTGGACCTGGGGTCATATCTTTTGGGGGACAAAATTTAACCATAACAATTCCTGTCTTTTTTTTTTCACAAACTGCTTTGATTTCACAAAGTTTATTCACTATGACAAGATGCTAGCTCTCCACCAACAATTGTGTTCACCACAAAGCAGGTACCCAGCTTGGCACTATGTTTTCCAGCTGCCCTTGCTTCCAATGTGACTATGTCACTAGTTCTCACCAATGAAACGTAGACCAAATTGAGTTTGAGTCAGATTGGGTTTTCAAAGGCACTGGTACCTTTCCTGCTCTCTTTTCTTGAAGCAGAGGACCTGAGGCTTTAGGGCATGGCAGATCTCCATGAAGGAAAACTGCCTTCCCAGTGACTGGAAATAAGCAAATTGGTTTATTATGGAAGTGAGAACTAAACTTCTGTTTAGTTTAGCCACTAAAGTGGTTTATTTGTTACAACAGCTAGCATCACCCTAACTAATACACTCAAAAGGCATGATGGTTTTCCTGTCATTATGTTCTCGTGAAAGTTGATAGACGCTTAATTATACCTTTAAATATGATTTTAAGTTAATAATGGAAGGAAGGCAAAAATATATATATATATTACCCCAACTTTGGACAAGCTATAGAGTAAATACTTAAACTATGTTTCCTCCAGGATAAAAAATTCTTATGTATTCTAGATATATTAATTTCAAACTAATTTTGGCTTACTTTTATGTTGCTATTACTAATGAAGTAACTCGTGGTCTTTATAGTGCATAAATGAGGAGAAAATTAGGGAGATGGAGGAATCGGTGTATGCTTCATGGCTGTTGTCATTCACCTTTCCAACATCACATATTTCTATTCTGGTTTTTAGATGAGAATGGAAGGATGTTTGCAATTCCAAATGCACAGACTTTCAACCACATATTTTTAGTATGTGCCTCTGTTCAATTCTATTGGCTCAGACATCCTGGTGACTACTTCTGGCGCCATTCAAATTTTAGTATCTCAAGAACTTGAGGAAGCTTAAGAGACTTCTCAGGAGAAAACACAACCTCATCCTATACAGAGATTTTAGAATGAAACCCTCATGCCAGTGGCTTGGAGGTGGCAGAGGGTCTGTACAAAGGTGTATTTGTATGGTTTGAACAGGTTTATGTAGAGCAGAGGTTCTCCACCTGGAGTGATTCTGACCCCAGGGAGAAGTTGGCAATGTTCAGGGACACATTCGGTTGTGGTAACTGTATGTGTATGGGGGCGGGGGGTGCCACTGGCATTGAGTAGAGACCAGAGATGCTGCTAAACATCCTACAATGTAGTTGAGAAGCCCTGTCCTAGAGTAGGACATGTGAAGATAATGCACACTTAGGTTCTCCTTTTATGGAGTGCACTTCATGCTTGAGGCTGAAGTTCCAGATAGAATAATCATGAGAATTCTAAGAATAATACCAACTAACTTTCATTGAAATCTGACTATGTGCCAAGCACTGTGATAACTGCTTTACATAAGCAGGAATGATTTACGTCAGTGATACATAGCAAGGAGTGATATACAAATTCCCAAATCTCAGCTTTTCTTTGAGTACAGGAAATAAATAATATGAGCATGTAGGAAACAGCAAATTAGAGACTTTTTTACAGTTAATTTAGAAGTTAATTTAAAACTCATAAACACTGAAAAAAAATCAAGGGGGCCGGCCGAGTGGTTCAGCTGGTTAAGAGCTGGCTTGGGAGCACCAGCTCTGAGCAGCAGGGCTGTGGTTCGGATCCCACATTGAGGGCCAGTGGCGCTCGCCCTCTGCAGCTAAGATGATGAACAATGGCTCGACCTGGAGCTGGGCTGCAGCGGGGCTGCCGTGAGCTATGTGAGTGGCTGGCAGCCAGCGTGAGCGGCCGCAGCAGCCGGTGTGAACTACTGGGAGCCGCTGTTAGCGGCCGACCAATGACCGTCGACCGATTGCCTCCCCTGGGAAGAGCACAATGATGATACCAACATGGGCCAGTGAAGCGACCTCCTCCACAACTAGACTGAAGAACAAAACAGCAATTTGTCTACCTGCCTGTTCCCCTTCCCTGATTACCCAATGCTGTTCCCCTCTCCCCAATTCCCCAATAAAATCTTTAAAAAAATCATCAAGGAAGCTTAATTCCATGGGTACTAATACTTTTAGAAAAAAACCATAAACACAATTAAGCATCATATTACCCTAACATGAGCAAGTCAAAAATATTTTATGTTTTGAAGACTATTTGGCCCTATGGGAAAATGTGCATGATATAACATTCCAAAAAATAAATGTTAGCTATAGAACTTCAAGGAAGTATGATCCCAATTTATAGGTATGCTTTTTTGATAAGTACATAATACATTGACACAAATAGTGCAGAGAGAAAATGCTGTAATGAGTGAATACATTAAAATATCGTCTAGATTTTTTGCGATTATTTTCTTTATTTTGTAAATTTTCCAGAAAGCATGTATTATGTACTACAAAGAGTGGAAGACAGGGAAAAGTCGAGGGAGAGACCATATCTCCTTGATAGAAACTATTTAACACCATCAGTGAATAAAGACATGCTATTGATTGAGCGATTTATGGCTGTTAATATTGACTTTGTTAATTCTATGGAATTAATTGTATGCAATATTTATTGTATAGAATAGCTCTGGTGGGATAAATTACCCTTTTTCCATATTTAAAGTAACTGAAGCAAAATCAGTTATTAGCTTACCTAACACAATATACTTTGGAAGGCTTCATTTTCTTTGTGCTGTATTTATTTCTGTTAAGTTTCCTCTTGAAAGCACATGAAAAAGACAGATGTGAACATTTCAAATATTAGCTAAAATTATTTCACAGTCTTATGTATTTGGCTAAATAGGAAAAAAATCTCAACTCTTTAGTATTTGTATTGAATGGTTCCATTGCTAAGGAATCTGAAAGCTGATTGTTGAGGGAAATCATTTTGTGCTTTCACTTACCTTTTTTTTTTTTTAATTTCAGTCTGAGAGCTTTAACAACTCAGACATCTTAGAACTCTGGCTTCCGACCACAAAAGCTCCATAGTATGGAGCAGTTAGAAAACATAACTCAGTATTTTGAGCTTTGTATTTGGGAATGCAACAAGGCACACTCAGATTTAGGAATTTTCTCTGTTCAGTTACAAGCATAGATGAGAAGACTCAGGCCCAAATACAGCAATGGTCTCCCCAAAGATGAGAAATAAGTGTTTTCCAAAATGAAGTCTAAAGGATTTTGAAAATGAGTTATAAGTTTCACATTGAGTTAGAGAAGCAATTCCAGTTTCAGATTGTAAAAATAAGAGGCCTATTTCTCTTTGTCATTGTCAAAAATATTTAATCAACATTGTGCTCATGTGACGGTAGACCAGTGGTTCTCAGTCAGGGTGATTTGGGCCCTTTTGGGATGTATGGCAATGTCTGGTGACATTTTGGGGGGATAGGGACACTAATGGCATCTTGCGAGTAGAGGCCAGGGATGCTGACCTTGAGTTGTGTGTTTGGTAGGTCCATATGTTGTTGACATGGCTCCTGCTCCCAAATTGGACTTAGACTCTTTAATCATCTGTTACTAAGAATCAATTGACAGGAGCCCTGAAAGCATGAATCCAGGACATCAATGCACAGACCATGGAACTTATAATTAACTTGTAATTATAACAGCTGATACACTTTTAGAATTTAAATTTGCATATGTTTGTTCCTACATGGAATGTTTCTTAGACCACTTAAACATGGAAGTCAACATTACTAAGTTGGGAAATGTGCCGGTCATGAAGCTACTGTTTCTCAACCCAAAGCCAGTCTTCAACAATCTTCCCTGGCACGTTAGAGCTGAGAGTCTGCAAACTTCACCGCTATTTTGTTAGTTGGCTTCTTGTTATGATTGCACAAGGTGGGTGGTGGTGGTGGGGGCGGCTGAAGGGAGACTACAAGGCTGAAGGAGGCAGAAGGGCCTTGCACTTTGTGTGCTTCCTGTTCCTGTCAGTGGCACCCCTGCAATGGCTCTTCACCTGGCAGTGACAGTTGTTTCAAGTTTCCAGGGTTTAGTTTGTTTCTTTTTTCATATTCCTAGAACCAGCCTTATTGTGCTGCCTCAGAGATACCAGCACCAGCCAACCAGTGTCCCCTCTTTCGAGGCCTGGGCCCCAGTTCTGTGCTGCTCCTATCTGATCTCCTAGATCCTGATAATGGTAAACTCTTTGTCTGTGTTGCCTCAGCCCTGGGGTGGTAGCTACTTCTTGTAGTCACTATGTCTGTCTTCCCTCAGTGGGCCCTTTATGTGCTTTCAGTACTCCCATACCTGTTCAGCCAATCCCTTATATCAAATCCTTTCTGCTAAAATACCTGCTGTGATTTTCCTTTTCCTGACTGGACCCTGATTGAAAAGTTTAACCTTTTCCAAAAAATTACCACAGTATAGTTGTTTATCCTCATCTAAAATATGAAGTATGAAAAACATAATTTCCAACATTCCTTAAATTTATAAAAAAACAGAACTATCAGGCCGGCCGAGTGGCGCGTTGGTTAAGAGTTGGCTTGGGAGCGCGAGCTCTGAGCAGCAGGGCCCCGGTTCAGATCCCACATGAGGGCCAGTGACACTGCCCTCTACAGCTAAGATGCTGAACAACAGCTCGACCTGGAGCTGGGCTGCTGTGTGTCGCCAGCGATGGTGTAGGCTGCAGTGGAGCTGCAGTGGAGCTGCCGTGAGTTACTGAGAGTGGCCGGCTGCCGGTGTGAGCAGTCGTCCAATGGTGGGCGACTGATCTGCCTCACCTGGGAAGAGTGCAATGATAATACTAACATGAGCCAGTGAAGCGACGTCCTCCACAACTAGACTGAAGAACAAAACGACAGCAACTTGTCTGTTCCCCTTCCCCGATTCTCCTAACGCTGTTCCCCTCCCCCTAATTCCCCAGTAAAATCATAAAACAACAACAGCAATGGCAACAACAAAACAAAACTACCAGAAAACAGAAGAAGCTGCAGGTATTGTTAATTATAGTCTGCTATTTTATACCTGATTTCTTAAAATAATGGCACATCCATGAAATTACATTATTTTCCACCAGTGAAAACCTGTGCATAGTCTTCTTTTGAACTGTCCACACTATTGGACAGTTTTTGGTGACATTCTCCAGCTCCCTTTCTGTCTCATTGAACACTCCCTCAGGTTCATAAAGGATGGGTACATCACTGGGTACCCAACCACTCTTTCCTGTCTTCTAGTGCAACCAGACACAAAATAAAAACTCATTATCCTCAGGGCAGAGCCCAACTCTGCTCCTAAACATGGGGACTTTGGAGGGAGATACTTAATAAATCCTGTAAACATCGTGAATCCTAAAAGGGTTGCATATATGTTGGTGGTAACTGGCCACCAAAAAAGGCATGAGAGATAAGGTAGCATTTGGGTTGGATCTTAGGGGATGAGAGGACATGTTCTAGGTGGACAGGGGTAAGGAGGAGCTGTTGAGATAGGGAACAGCATGAAGGAGATGCTGGATGGTCAGATGTGGGGAACTGTGTGACCTATCTCGGGGAATGCTCTGTGGGAATTAGTTGTGTGGGCAGCCCTGGAATGGCAGGGAGGTGGGGGGCTACATGTGATGCTGGAAACATGGGCTGTGGCTAGGTTTGGGGGCTTTACAAGCCATGCTAAAGGGTGGAATTTATGCTGCAGCAACAGGAAGCCACTGGATGGCTTTAATCAGGGAATTGACATGAATAGGTCTGTGCTTTAGAAAGCCATGAAGGGGTGGATTGGAGAAGAAAGGGATTTGAGGCTGTGGGAGACCCAAGTGAGGAGCCATCCCTTTCTTCAGGGGTTGAAGGAAAAGCCATGAAGCACAGTGGTGGCTCTGCAGGTGGAGAAAAGAAGATGCCAAGAGGTCCAGCCTTATAATAAGAAAGCTTAGTGAACACCCAGAAGCTGGGAGAAGTGAAAAGTGACTGAAATGAAATGAAACTGAATGAAAGATCCTTGACAAAATGAGAACTAGAGAAATATTGGGTAGAGGCAATTGTACCTTCTTTCTTGTCCCCTAGTGGCCCTCTTTCCATCATTTTCTTACCACTCTTTCATATGTTAGACACTCAATAAGCATTTGTTGCATGATTCCCTTAACTAGGCTAACCTTCTTCAATTGCCATTCTCACACCTCTATTTTAGAGAGATAAAAAAATTTAACTTTTTTTAAAATCGAGGAACAGTGTGTTTTTCCAGGACCCATCAGCTCCAAGTGAAGAAGTTGTTTCAATCTAGTTGTGGAGGGCGCATCTCAGTGGCCCATGTGGGAATCGAACCAGCAACCTTGGTGTTATGAGCCTGTGCTGTAACCACCTGAGCTAACCAACTGCCCCTCATTTGATTTTTAATAGATTCTATTTTATGTTTGTATAGTTCGTTGATGTACTTGGTTCAAAAGGCAAAATGCAGGAAACGCTATTCCTTGAAAAGTTTTATTCCTATGAATATTTATTCTTGTTTCCTACTGTTTCTTCACAAAAGGTATCGTTCCGTGTATGGTGTTGTATGCCTTGCATTTCTCACTCAGCGATACGACCTGAGCATCTCCCCACAGTGGAACATAGAGAAGTTCCTGATCTGTGGATTTACAGTTGCGTTGGTGGAAGCAAGAGGATTTATTTAATCAGTGTCCAGCTATCTGATTTTTAAACTATGGATACACAATTAAATAGAATTTCAAAATGTCAGTGGAGAAAGAACACACCTACACAGCTTACACAGAGCTATGGTTTCAAATATTTTGACCTACAGAATGACAGAGAAAAGAAACTTTTTTTTTTTAGATTTTATTGGGGAATTGGGGAAGGGAAACAGCCAAGTTGTCCTTCAATCTTAGTTGTGGAGGGCGCAGCTAGCTCAACTCCAAGTCCAGTGGCCATCCGGCCGCCCATTGGCAGCTCACGGCCACTCAGCTCAAGATGCAGTGTTCAATCTTAGTTGTAGGTGGGCACAGCCTACCATCCTATGCGGTAGTCGAACCAGAAACCTTGTTGCTAAGTGCACATGCTCTAACCACTGAGCAATCTGGCTGCCCATCAGCAGCTCAGGGCATATCAGCTCAAGGTGCTGTGTTCAATCTTAGTTACAGGTGCGCATAGCCCACCATCCCATGTGGGAGTCGAACCGGCAACCTTGTTGTTAGGAGCACGTGCTCTCACCAGCTGAGCCATCCTGCCACTTGTTTGTAGCTCAGTGGCAGGTCAGCTTGACACCCCTCATTGGCTCATGTGGGAATCGATCTGGAGGCCCTGTTGCTCAGAGCTCGTGCTCTTAACCAGCTGAGCCACTCGGCCGGTCCAGAAACTTCTTATTTATAGGTTTCAAATAACATTTTTAGAAAATGTACTATATAAATCTCATTTGGAATCAAAACCCTTATCAGTTACAGAAAAGAAAAAAAAATCAATGTCCATAGAGTTATTAGTTTTCAATATTTTAAATGAGGATACCTTCTTTTTTAAAGTTTATGAAAAGTTCAAATTATATAATGGGGCTAATTCTGTAATTTTACATTTAATAGTAAAACAACTAAAAGTATTTTGTGATAGAAAATTTATTATTTGAAGTTTTATTCAGAGTTATCCCCAGTTTATGTTAAAATTTTGAAAACACAGCCAACGTGCTTGCATAGATGGCAGCAAGGTAGAAATCTACAAATCAGATTCAAGTTCAAATCATGCAAAAGGGGCTAATTTTTTTACCTTTACATGTGATAGGGAAATAATCAAAAGCCTTTTCTGATAGCAAAATTCATTTTGAAGTCTTATTCAAAGGAATCCTAGATTAATCCTAGATTAAAAAACCCATGATTTTAGAAACAAAGTGAACAGGTTTGCATGTATTCATACATTGCAGAGAAGCTGAGATATAAGTGTACACCTTTGAAAATGAGCCAAGATGTTGTAAGTCAGCACATGCCATTCTTTCGCTATTCATCTTGATAAAAGCACTGACTTTGTATCATTTACACAGTTAGAAATGATATCCAGGGCCGGCCGAGTGGCGCGTTGGTTAAGAACTGGCTTGGGACGCCAGAGGGCCCCAGTTCGGATCCCACATATGAGGGCCAGTGACACCGCCCTCTACAGCTAAGATGCTGAACAACAGCTCAACCTGGAGCTTGGCTGCCGGGAGTCGCCGGCGACAGCGTAGGCTGCAGCCCCTGCTGCAGTGGGTTGCCATGGGCTACCGTGTGTAGCCAGCA
>NW_017731505.1:1324844-1328966 GCF_001890085.2 Hipposideros armiger
TATGTATACACTATTGAAACCATGGCCACAATCAATATAATGAACATATTAATCACCCCAATAGTTAGAAGTGTTTTTTGAACTGTTGGTTGAAACCCAATAGTCATTTGTGAAAACACTTAGGATGATTGACGAGAGAGCAAGGTGTATAGGGCAGGAGTACTTCGGCGGCTTCACAAAGAAGGAAACACCCACAGGTCAGGGACAGAACTGGGGTAGGCAGAGTGTAAGGAAGGTCAGCAGGCATGGGGACGCTCAGTAAGAAACCTTGATGGAGAGGAAGTCCTATTGGGACCAATGACAGGGTAAGTGTGGCTGGACTCAAATGTGAAAGGAGGGAAACTGAGGTTGAAGTAAGATCCTGAAAGGCCTCGAATGTGAAAATAGGGATGAGTTTGGAATGTGTACAAGGTACATAATACATATTATACAGAGGGTGCCAAAAAATGTATCCACATTTTAAGAAAGGAAAAAACTGTATTAAAATTGTAATACTCAATATATACCAATAACAAAAGATGAATACAAGTCACGTGTGACTTCTGCAGTGACACGAGGTGCTCAAAGTGGTTCCATCAGCGCCCAGACACTTCTGATGACGACAAACATTGTTTGGCAGACTTCTGTGGTGAGCGTGTAAACTGCTCCAACACCACAGCAGAAGAAGCAGGACTCGTTGCTGTGCGAGGCCTCCCGGGATCTTCCCTTGTGCACAGCACACACAGGACCATGCGTCTCACACTTATCACGAATGCATGCCATAGTTAGGCGAGTTGGAGGTTCTGTCGCATACTCATGCCTCTATTGTCGTTGTACTTCCACAACGTTCTCAAGTTTCAAATACCACTTCACAACGGCCTTGCGCTCTGCGAATGACCACCCCGCTTCCGTCATTTTCTTTGTCCTGCCTGTCACATGGTGTCACTAGCATTCATGTTATTAACATCATCTTTTGAGCAAACGTCATATTACACATTGCTACTGTAATTCAATTGAACTTTGAAAAGTAATACATAGATGACATCTCTTAAAATGTGTGTGCATTTTTTTGGCACCCCCGATATTTATGGAGTGCCGGGCGCCGTCCCAGGAGCTGGTCCTGCAGTGATGACTAAGGTGTTCACCGTCTGCTGCCCTGACGCCTTTGTAGGAAGGGGGAGGACAGAAGGCAACCAGGAAACAAACGAACAAGATCATGTTAGATAATGACAATCATGGGGAAAATAATAAAAGAGCATGATGAGAAAAATGATGAGTGAGGGCTCGGGACACTTTGGATCTTAGTTTTATTTTAAAGCAAGGAAATAACACTATCAAAACAATGTGTTAGGAAGTTCCATTTATCTTGGCTTAATAAATACTCAGACATCAGTGGGAAACAGGAGTCTCTTGGCTTCCTTGCCTCTTCTGAGTTTTATAAAATATTGACTGAGTGGAGCTGTTCCGAGGACAATTCTTCAACATTGTTTTCTAAGTTAATTAAGAGGATCTCTAACAATAGAGATTTTGATCCAAGTAGAAAAGTGAGACGTTCAAGGCAAGTTATCACTTTCCCAGTGTAGGTTAACAGGAAATTTCTTCTTCGGTGTTTCTTGATGATGATGTTGCTGACGGAGCCAAGGCTTTTTGGAAAAGGCCTGCCCTTCATCCACACAGTGTCAGTGTCTCTCCACATTCCCTCACGGTCATTTCTACTGAATGTTAGCCTTCCTAAGGAAAAACAAATATGTCCTCATGCTTGTTGATTTCAGCCTGTGTTTCCACAGGTTATGTGAATCAACACCATTTTAGGCAGTTCAGACTTGCCCAAATCAGGCCCCCTGACCAGATGTGCAACGTTAAGCCAACAGCATAGTCAGCAGAACTGCCTATGAATGCGAACAAAAATGAGTGTTTCAGATAAGAAATGATCTCTCGGCCGTCATGCCAGAAAACAACTGCTGGAGTTGAAAATTCTGCCTGAGGATTTCTAAAGCAAACCGCTTTCATAATGTTGGCTGCTTCTTTGTCCATAACAGCTTTAGGTTTTAATTGGAATTAAATATGTGCCTGTAATTTGCCATTCACAATGTAAACTCCCTCCCTGCCCCCATTTGCCCCTCTTGTCTTCCTTTCCTCCAGGAGCCTTTGATCTTTCTAATCTCCCATATTCTGCCCAGAGATGCAGACCCTAGCACGTCATTCAATTAGCCCCTCACTATTAAAGCACATCTTCCCTCTCTTTAAAAGTTTCTTAATTTTCTACCTCCTTTCAACCCGTAACCAGAAAGTCAGGTAGTATAGCAGAAAGAGATGGGCTTTGAAGTCAGGAAGACCTAGGTTCAAAAAAAAAACCAGCTCTAGGAGCGGCCGGTTGGCTCAGGTCATTAGAGCGCAGGTTCACAACACCAAGGTTGCCAGTTCGATTCCCACATGGGCCGCTGAGCTGTGCTCTCCACAACTAGATTGAAACAACTACTTGACTTGGAGCTGATGGGTCCTGGAAAACCACACTGTTGCCCAATAAAAAAACAACAATGACAACAACAAAAACCTCTGGGTGGCTCTGGAGTTCTTTCCCCTTTTAAGCCTCATGTCCTCATGTATACTATGTGGATCAATGACTACATGCTTACTATGTCTGAGGTTTAAATAACGTAATGACTGTAAACTGCAGTTAATAATACATATGTAAATGCCTGGCACAGAGAAAGTGATACAGACACATGTTTGAAGCTAAGCCCCCTGCTCCCCCTTTCCCCCCATAATTCCTTGTTTGGAAAGTTACTGTTACTCTGTATGCATACACAGAGTATGTGTTTTTCTTGACCAGTATCCATAATGTCTTAGAACAGTGATTTTCAAACTTGAAGGTGCACACAAATCACTTAAGGGTCTTGTTGAAATGCAGATTCTAATTCAGAGCATCTGAGGTGGGTCTGCCATTCCATTGTTAACATGCTCCCAGGTGACACTGAGGCTGCTGGTTCGTGGAACACACTTTGAGTGGCAAAGTCTTAGAAAGAAAGTTCACGAGTGTACTGTTAAGAATGCGTTCAGCTACATGTAGAACAGCGAAGAGTGTCCTACCAGGATTTGTTCTCACACATCAAGAAATCTACTGGTGACAGATATGGCTGCTAGCATTGGTTTTGTGGGTCCATGATATCAAGCTCAGCATGGTTGTGATTCTCTTGCTTTCCTCTCATGCTGTTGGTGAATGGCCCCAAAATGGATGCTGCAGTTTCATGCTTCGTATTTGCATTGAAGGCAGTAAGAGTGGGGAAGGCCTATGCCCACTGTCTTCTTTAATTGTGAGAGCAGAGGCTTTTTCAGAACCTTCTGAAAGCTTTGGCTTATGCTACACATATCATTTTAGTGTCACATGGCCAGCCCTTGCTCCAAGACGGACTGGGAAAAGGAGTCTTCTGGGAAGAAGGGGAGAGTGGGGATTGAATAGGCAACTAGCAGAGTCTGCCCATCTAGGTTCATCCTGTGTTAAAACACTTCTACATAGCTCTCCCCTGCTACCTAAACTCTTAATATACAGAGGATGCCAAAAAAAATGTGTACACATTTGAAGAAAGGAAAACACTGTATTAAAATTATGCTGATGGTAACCACTTTGAGCACCTCTTGTAATTGCAGAAGTCAACCATGACTTGTATTCACCTTTTGTTATCGGTATATATTATTATAATTTTAATACAGTTTTTTCCTTTCTTAAAATGCGTATACATTTTTTGGCACCTTCTGTATACTTAAAAGATACTTAGTAACTGCTGTGGACTGAATGTTTATGTCCTCCCCGCCCCGATTCATAAATTGAAACCTAATCTCCAATGTGATGCCATTTGGAGGTGGCCTTTGAGAGGATATTAAGTTAAGTCATGAGGGCAGAGACCTTATGAATGGGATCAGTGTCCTTATAAAAGAGACCCCAGCGTGTTCCTTTGACCCTTCTACCAGGTGAGGACACGGCAAGAAGATGGCCATTGATGAACCAGGAAGCTGGCCCGTACCAGACACAGAATCTGTTGGTAACTTGGTCTTGCACTTGCCAGCCTCCAGAGCTGTGAGCAATGAATTTGTTATTTTTATTAAAGATTTTTATTGGGGAATTGGGGAAGGGAAACAGCCAAG
>NW_017731505.1:1329241-1381683 GCF_001890085.2 Hipposideros armiger
CATATGTGGGATCCGAACCGGGGCCCTCTGGCATCCCAAGCCAGTTCTTAACCATCGCACCACTCAGCCTGCCCTGAATTTGTTATTTGCAAAGCACCCAGTCTATGGTATTGTGTTAGAGTAGCCCCAAAAGCACAAAAGCAGTTATCCTTTGAAGATTTACTTAGCTGCTCCAATGGGTTAATTGGTTTTTATAGCTCTTATGTCACACAATACTAATATAATCTGCAATATTACACAAAATATAATTGTGGGTAAATAGAATCAACTTTCAGTTCTTTAAGTTGTTCAAATTCTCACTGAACATGAACCACATCACTTCACTTAAGTAATTAGAACTCTTCAATACTGTAATTTACATTTAATTAGGTCTCAGTGAAGGAATTAGATGTTGGGAATGATAGGTCAAAGGGAACATGGGAATGTTAATCCCCCACCTATAAATAGAAGACTAGTGACACACAGTAAACACAGATCAAAATTAAGTTCAAAAGGCATGCCTGAAATAGACTTTTGCAAATGGGACTTCTAAGGAGGAATTATTTTAGTAAAAATAACTCTAGCTCCTATTTTAAGAAATCATGCATGTTACAGTAATCTATTTAACCAGTGGCAGATAAATTACTGGATATCTAATAAAATTGCACAATTCTTAATATGAAGAAGACAAGCAGATTTACTGTGAAAAAAGGTGAACAAACTCTTTGGAAATGGGAGCAAGAAATAAAATTAATATAACTATTAAATTAATTTTAATTAATATTAAACATCAGTAATAAAGTCAGATTTCAATTATTCAAGAATATTGACATTTTCACCCACTTTACCTAGTGACTCAGTGGGTCAGTGTACATGGGATCTTTAAATAGAGTCTGTACACTAAAATTTTAAGTCAACGTCATGACCTCCGTGTCCTAGGATGGCATGAAACACCCCCACCCCCAAAATCCATTTCCAGAGATGATGTGCAAAGACATGGCTTTGGCATTAGATACAGCTTTGGGTTTAAAGCATCTGCCACCTTCTTCAGCTGTCTGACCCAGACTATTTCCACACCCTAGTGCCAATGTTGACCGCAGAGGGTTGTTCTGAGGGTAAAATGAGAGGATGTAGGTAAGGTGTCAAGTGCGGGTATGCAGTAGGTCCTCCCAAACCTTCTTCTTCTCTGTACCTTTCAGAGAACACCCACTTTTCTTTCAGTTATTGCTTGGTTTCCTGATATTAGAATATCAGAAAGGTGCTTTGAGGGAATGTGTATTAGGGAAGACCATGAGATCTTCACAGGGTGATTAGTTGAAAGTATTGTAAGTCCCCAGGACGTCTGAGATAAAGACTAAAATAACATGGAAGAGCAGATGGAAATGATTTTCCCATCTCCACGCTTTCATCTCTTGGAAGTCTGGGTCTTGAGCACACTTTGCCACAGTGCAGGTAACTAAGAGGTGATGAATTCTCTAGACTAGATTAGGCTCAAGGATCGCTTGTTTTGTTTCATACTTTGTAACAACATCTTTTTAAACATCCATGCCAGTTGGTGTCTGAACTTAAGAAGCCTTGCAGCAAAGAGAATGTGGGGAGCAAATATAATTTCCAAAGAAAGTGTACCAATACTGCAGAAATGAGAAACAATTTCCTACTGGATGCTTTAGAGTAAAACTGGCACACTCACTATTGTATCACACAGGCTGCTTTCTTCTGCAGTACAGTGATTGTTGTTGCCAATTGTTTCTACGGTTATAAAAATGATTGATCATATTCTTGATGCAGGATTAAAGCAGGCGTGGGTAGAGGTAGGGCCAATTTATTCATTATGTCCCATGAGCATATAATTAAGGCTTTAGGGCTCTTCAGGGATTTAAAAAAATATTCAAGACTTGAAATTAAATTCGTCGGATCAAAACTACAAAGTGAGAACTGTAAAATAGAAATGAACAAATGTTTAATTAAATGTCTGCAAAGCCTAAATTATGTCAACTTCAATAATTAATAAATTTAGTATCCATAAACATTTCATTACCTTTAAAGCCATCTGTAAGTTATGACTGCTGAGAAATTATAACCAATTCATAAGTCAAAAGTTACTTGCAGCCAAATATCATAAAACATAGTTATAAAATCCTTAATTTTTTTTACAGCAATGAATTATGTTTTTTGTGGGATGTGGGTTTGTTTTAATATGTTTTATATAACGTAGAATGGAGATTCCAAAAGTAAGAGAGAATGTTTAGACCAGCCCTGGTGGTAAAGAGTTGGTTGTATATAAAAAAGTATGAATTGGTGAGCACCCATTTTATACAAATCCTGTAACTGAGTAATAAGATTAGTATTTGACATTCAATTATGTCAGTTATTGGCAGAAGAAATCTCTAAATTTTGTACTTTAATGAAAAATTTATCTTTAAAACCCTCTCTCATCAGTTTTGTCTTCTGTCCAAAGTCCTTACTGATTACACATTTTAAGACTTCTCAAATATAAAATGCTAGGCTTGGTTTTCATGGAGTGTCATAATTTACTCCTAATTGACCCAATTCCCTACACCTATCAAACTAGCACTTTGCCCTTTCCTGTTTCGTTCACCTGGGCCCTCCTGGAATGATGCTCCTCCCAATTCTCATTCATTCATGCCATCAGACATTTTGACAATTTTAAACTTATATTGTCTAAAAACATACCTTCAAAATCTGTGAAACAGATATTGATGGAATTATTGTATAAGGAAAAATAGCAAACTTACAATCATTTTCATCTGTTCTTCTCAATAATTCATAGATGAAGAAAACCATAACGATATGGAATATATCATAAGCAAACTTGGTCACATACAAATGGAGACAGGGAGAGGGAGAGAGTGTGAGGGAGAGAGAGAGAGAGAGAGAGAGAGAGAGAGAGAGAGAGAGAGAGAGAGAGAGAGAGAGAGAGAGAGAGAGAGAGAGACTATTCAAAACAAAACAACTGGACAATATATATTCTTTTTTTTTTAAGCTGAGCCATCCTGCCACCTGTTGGCAACTCAGTGGCTGCTCAGCTCGGGCCAGCAATCGAACCGCTGTTGCTCAGAGTTCACACTCTTGAGCGAGCTCTTAACCAACTGAGCCACTCGGCTGGCCCTATATATTCTTTTTAAGCACACATGGAACTTTACAAAACCTGACTACATACTATAACAAAATAATCTCAGCAAAAAATGTCAAAAAACCATTATACATATAATCTTTTCTGACCACAACTACATTAGAATTCAAGAACAAACAAAACAAAAAAATATACCCCACACTTTTGGAAATTAAGAAAAATTAAAATATATGGTGAAAGGAGAAAGCATTGGAACTTTCAAAATACTTATAATTTAAAGATATTAAAATACTACACAAACTTTGGGAGATGCAGCCAAAGTGGTATTTAATGGGAAGTTTAAGGATTCAGATGCTTATATTGCAAAAGAAGAGTAATAATAAATGAAACCTCCAAATTAAGAGGTTATAAACAAAACAGAACAAGATCAAAGAATGGAGAAGGATGAGGTTGGTAAAGATAACATAAATTAAAAGAAAGATATAATAGAGTAGATTAAAATAAAAGCCAAGTTTTTTATTTTAAAAGATTAACAGTAGTGAGAAACAACTGACAAAACTCATAAAATAGAGAAGGCACCTCCCCCCCAACCCTGCCATCCCCCCACCTCCCGCCGTGGAGTAGCACATATGCAGTCACGGTGTGCCTGCCCCAAACTTGAGCTCAAGGACACAAACGCTTTTGATGCAGGTACCAGGCAGCAACTCAGAGACTAATGAACACATGATATGAAGCAGACCAACAAATCCAAGAGATTTTGCTCTAAACAGATGTCACAGAGATTTCAAAGCTACTGAGAGCCGCCACTGGCTGAGAGCATGGACAGGTCCTCTGCAGGACAGGTTGGAAGGAAGAGTACATGGCGCAGATTTAGTGCTGAGGCACAAAGGGGGAAGTCCTCTGATTTCCTCAGTGAAATAGGAAACAAGCACCTCAGGTGAGAATGCGGAGGGCAGGTAGGGAGTTACTGCTCCTTAGTTATCTTGCAAATCACTGTGCCCAATCTTTCGTAGGCATCCTCACCAGAATTTACTCCTGTAAGTGAAGTACAGGTTATTCCCTTTGCCATCACCTGGGGAGGCATAAAATTGGGCAGAGATGATACCTTTGTCCAAAGCATTTGGGCGACGACTCTTCCGAAATCATGGCTGGCAACATGGTGCTGAGTGCTTTGAGAATGTGTTTTATTTTTGACTCAGATAAAAGCCACTTGGATCAACCTTGATAAGAAAGATGAGTTAGGGTGAAAAGCATATTTTGAACCAAAACAATATATAAATTTAAAGGAAAGAAACAGGTGTTATTTGGTTGTAAACCGACATTAAAAGCCCCTTGTACACAGGATTTTCACATATCTTAAGCAATGGCAACATAATACACACCACTTTCACAGGTAGTTATGTTGGAGAACTCAGTCAGATGGCAGGTTTTTAAAAAGAAAATCAAACTACCGTACTCATAATCACACACTTAATATTTGTTAGACTGAGGAAACTTGAACAAACTCAGTACTTCATAGGTGCTCAATAAATGGCAGCTATTTTATCAGTGTTAAATATCTTTACTATATCTTCTATGTTAAAGAAAATATATGGCTCTTCTTCTGAAGAATATGTTTCTCAATGATCCATTAAACAAAGATAGCAATAGACTGGGGTATACACTACTATTTTTACTTTTTTATTTAAGATTTAGTATCTGAGTGATATTTAAATGAATTGCACACACCTATAATAATCATAAAAGCTTCTTCAAGCCCAAGAAGATGGTTAATCCCTGTATATTAGGAGTTTTTTCTGTGCTTGCCTTTCCAGATTAGGGTCATATCTTGCCAATGAGTTGTATCCAGTGAGCTGGAACTGGGAGTTTAGATTTCCTCATACTGATGGTAAGCAAGGAATAACGTCCGTGGTACTGGAGCCACCAGATTTATCTACTTCAGTTTATGTCACCACTGTTTCTTTCCTGATGCTTCACAGTACAAAAATGTTTTCTGCTGTCTAAATGTGACTGTAAATCGAGTGGAACAGTGTAAATTCAGTAGCAGGTTTATTAATCGCTTTAAGTTTATGGCATCATAAACATCCCGTGACTGTACATTCAGTCTAGAAACTGATTTGTCCCAGTACTGTGTGTATGTTGATGGGATAAACATTTGTATCCAGTTTTCCTCTTTATGTAGCCAGTAGCTCACAGAGCGGTGCTTTTCCATTAGGATTCCGTCACTGATTTCGTTGATCACTTCCTGGCCCTTTCCCACCGACAACCTTAAACTGATGACTCGGGTTTCAAAAAGTCACTTAATAGGTCGAAGATAAAGTTACTTCTCTTCTTTTGCTACCCCCTCCTCCTTGTTTGCTTTATTGTCATGTGACCAATGTCGACACACACACACACACACACACACACACACTCACACTCAATGACAAAATAGGAACAAGTCCTTTGCAACTTGTCCCTCCCTCTGCCAAAACAAAGAGAACATTTTTAGCTCAGTCAGGAATTTTTGCATCAATAATAACATACATTTTTTTTCTTATTCCTGCATAGACAGAATAATTGGTATCATAAGGCAACAAGATCAATCCAGGTTTCTAAGATCAAGTCAGGCTTGAGCTCTAGGGCCAATTCTAGAATATAAGTCTTGTAATTTCAACATTTGATTTCTGTTTCCTTCAAGACCTTTTCCATTGGTCACTCACCTGCTCTCACGACAAGTTGTATGGCTGTATGAGTTTATGAATAAGGCATTATCAAGGACAGCTCATGAAAAAACCCAGCGTCAGTTTTCCTCAATGGACTTCTGGAAGAGTTGCTGTTTTCAACACAGCAGGTCAAACTATTCATGGTTAAACAATTATTGTTCTCTTTGTCTGAATACAAATAATTTTGGAGTTCTTTTAAAAAATAATTTCCCACATTTTATAAATATTTGCCTTCAGTCTAAATTGTAGGAATACTAGCTATACATTGTGTCAAAATAGCAATAATATTTAATAAATCTAGATGCGCTGTTTTATATAAAAGAATGAGGATTTTCCTTGTTTATGTTGGCAGATGAATGAAACAGGTGAACCTTCTTCCATTTAGTCCCACAAAAGCAGTTAGCAACTTCTCTTCAATCAGAACAGGAAGGAAATTTCTAGAGTAGCCCTCCTGCATGGGAACCATCTTGTCCTCAGGTCCTTGAAATGTAGGTCTCAGGCTGTTATCACATGACCTCCATCTGACCTCATTCTCCAGAGATGAAATGGGAGCCAAGTGTGTCCAGTAATTGAGAAAGTCTGGGTTATATGGACCATAGAGCCCCCGAATCTGGATGATCTGCCCCAAAGACACAGATGGCTAAGTGAGCTTTAACAGATAAGTTAGGTGGGTTCAAGGATGGGCCATTTCTCCTCCTTAGGGCTCTCCCTCCCTCCCTCCCCAACTCTAATACAATGGCTGCAGGCCTTCTGACAATGGGTGGCAGGCACTACTGTCCACCTGGGAGATAGAGTCCCCTGAGTTTGTTTAACATATTGAGTATCTGGAGGGAAAGGAGTCATTTGAAAGGTGCAGTCCCTTCTGCTTGCTCTGTCACAGCCCTTTGTGTTGAGGCATTGGTACTATTATCTGTGACATTCTGATAAGGAAGCAGGCCCAGGGAAGTGGAGTGGCCTGTCGGGATCACCCAGCAAGTCCCAGACACAGCAGGAACTAGAATCTTCTGTCCGCCCTGGCCTGTTCTATGTCACTGTCTTCAAAAAGGAGCCACAAGCTGATTTTTCAGATGCCAGAACATGATATCACACCATGAAGGCCCATTCTGCTGCTCTCCACACCCATTGTTTTATGAGAGCAGACTTTGGATATTCTCTTGCATTTGTTTAAGCTTTTAATGTCATTATTTAGACCCAGATCCATAATGAGTTACTTATATTTCTCAGTGCATAATATACCATCTCCTACATTACCCATTTAAAAAATATATATTTTTCTATTTTATTTTCCTCTCACAATACATCACCCTAACAGGTTCAATATATGTCTTTACATATATTGAAAATATCCTTGAAAAACCCTCTTTTATTGTCCACTATTATCATCATTCCAAGCAATGTCTCTTTCCTCTTGTATTTTGTTAATTTTCTTCTTTATTCTGTACCCTGCTGTGGTTAATACATGTCTTTGGATGAGAATGTATCCTGGAAAAATATTCATTGTTGTTTTGTATTTTTATATTTATGATTTTAAGTTCCATATGCTGTTGTATTCTAGATTGAATTCTGTTTCTTACAATTTTACTTAACTCTGTGTTTTTAAGATCTGTCCATTTTTATGTACTTTTTGTTCTAATCACTGCTTTGTTTTCCATGAGTGTCATTCATTTCTTGAATTTTTAATTCATTTTGAGGTCACTTTTACATGATGGTTTGAGATAGCAATTCAAATTATTCTTCTTTATAAATAGAGCCAATTCCCCAACATTTATCCAGGAAACATTACTGTCCTTGGTTTTGAATGAAGTGAGTCAGGGTCTCCTCTCTTCCCTTATTTTAAAGAAATTTAAGTTGAAATCAATTTAAAATGCTTAGCACAGCACCTTAAATATCTTGCTTTATTTTTGGATGTGGTTCACCCAAACTAAGTCTATTCAGTCCAATTAAATGAATATTCCTTGAGCACCTACTGAGAGCTAAGTATTGTGCTGAGTACTAGGAAACTGAGATGAATTAAAGCCAGTGTTCCTTTTTGCTTTACAATCTAACAGAGGAGATACTTCCACACTGACGACATAATGTGGAAAATGCAGTCATGGAGGCATGTACTGAAGGTTATGACAAGCAAGAGGGGGACATCATAGACATGACATTCAAGCTGGGCCTTGAGTCTTAAAGCAGGTCTAAGTGTTAGACATTTTAAAGGAGGTCTTAGGTCACATTCCAAAAAAGAGGAAGAGGCCTCTTTAAGATACCAAGGTGTGAAAAGAGCAGCCAGGCGCTATCATTAGGAGAATGGAAGGGTGTGAGAATGGAATGCTAAGTTAGGGCTAGATTGTGGCTAATTAAGACCACACATGCTTCTGAGAGTTGGCAGTGCTCATTATGGTGATGAACTGGGAGAGAGTCCTGATAAAATCTGAATTTTTGAAACAAAACTTTGATGGCCAGGTGAATGCAATTGGAAGAGGAAGAGGCTGGTGTCAGGGAGACAAGTTTAGGAGTCAAAGGTCAGAGTCACAGGTGGGAGGGTGAGGGCGGGGTCCACAGCAATTGCAGTGATGCTGTGGAGGAGGGGCGGGGAGGCGGGGCTGAAGAGGTATCCAGGGAGCAAAATGGATTTGTAAACCACCAATGGCTCCGGAAGTTGAGTAGCAGGCCTATGGATTGATGATTTCAATGTGTCTGATTTTCATTTTGCTTAATATGGCCATGACCTGAGAGAAAATGGGGCTGTGTTTTAAAACTGCAGTCATGTGTGTATGCTAGGAGATAGAATTCAAGAAAATAAGTTCTCTTTGATTTGGAAAACACTGAATGGGCCTTTGGGCTCTGCAAAGGTCTATCTCTGGACCTAGTCACAGATCAGGAGTTCGAGGAGGATGGAACAACATACTTTGTGCTTTGGGAGAAATAGATTTGATGTCTTAGAGCTGGGGGAAGAGAGTCACTGAGAGATTTCTCTATAATAGCTATAGCTGGGAAAACCCAGGCAAGTGTTGATGCCCAAGTGATTCCTGGGACTGTGAGGCATTTGTCCACTTTTTTCAATCTTTGGTAGACTTTGCTATCCAACATGGCACTTTGATTTGCACCTTGGCAATGAAGATGAGACTGTGCGTGCAAGCTGGGCAAAGTAGTTTGAGGACAAAGGTGGCAAGCAGCCTGGAGAGGTAACTGAGGATGCAGGATCAGTTTAGGCGAGGAGTAACAGGAGTCTGCCACTACAACGCAGCCAGCCAGAAATCCTGAAAAACACTGGAGCAGGGCCAGGCCTGGTGAGTTGAAAGAGACCCTAGACTCAAGCTACTTTTTTTGGCTACTCAAGGGAAGAGCAACCCAGCAGGTCAGAAGAGCGGGGTACAAGGACCATATATATGAACAGTGTAAACCCAGCCCAGGGTGACTTGGTGTGGCCCCCGTTTCCTCAACGATTGAGGAAAGATGGGTGAGAGTTGTGCCAAGATCATTTTTGGTTCAAAATTCTTTTATTTCAAACTAACCTGGTCATTTAGATGCTTTACGTTCTGACTAACATGGTAAGTTTTGCAAATGGTTTTCAAGAGTTTTGTTTTGGTCCACCATATTGTACACTAGTGGCAAATGTGTTCCCTTGGTGTTTTCCTTTTCATTCCCTCATTGATGCTTTTATTGCACTCAAATGGGAGAGTGTGCCTCATTAACACCCCATATCTTCAATCAATTCAAAATTTTTTTGTACAACCACACAAAAAAGGAAATACTGAATTTTTTAAACCTCAGAATGGTTGAAGTTATTCACTTGATAGTTGGAGGAGATTTAGTTCTTTTTTTGCCAGGGGAGGCATGTCTCCCTGCACTGGTCAGAGGCTTGTAAGTTCTAGACTAGGGGTCGGCAGACTTTTGAGATGGAAGAGCCGCCAGGGGTCAGCAAACTGCAGCTCGTGAGCCACATGTGGCTCTGAAATAAAATTGAAAATGAAAATAAAACTACCATAGTTTCATTTATAACATTTTTAAAGGATATTATTCACATAATGGTGATTAAGTAAAAATATATTTATGGCTCTCGAATAATTTTTAAATTGTTGTGAGGGGCAGGTTTGGCTCTTCCAGGGATCGGCAAACTTTTGAGACAGAACATACCTAAAGAGCCGCATGTGGCTCACGAGCTGCAGTGTGCCGACCCCTGGGCTACACTAAAGAGCATACCTTTCCCCTCAGTTCCGCTTTATGTGAATTGTGCTCCTCGTTGACAATCCTGGAATCCCTAAACACATTCTCTAGGCTCACCCTTTACTTCATCTCTAGTCCTTTCGGGCTACTGCTTTCCCCGTCCCCCGAGTTGTGGACTTGAGATTACTCTCAAAAAACCTTTTATTATGAAGCTTATGTCTTTTCTCATTGTGCCGGAAGTGAGATGGGCAAAATGTATGCTATTTTTATTTTCTAAAAATAAAAAAATAGTTGTAAAGGAAAAGTATTCACTTGTCCTTTTCTAGCCAGTGCTAGAAAGAACATACAGTTTGATTTAACTTCTGTAATTCCCATTAGTAGTTACATTCCCTGGAACACAACTGTTGCTATATGCACTGATGGGTGTTCAAAGAGACCCCTGAAAATAGCAACAATGGACTGGGTCCAGTCAAAACTCATGGTCCAAATCAATCCACTTGCACCCTGAACATGCAGTTTGGAATGGCGATGGAGTGAATGTTTGTGTTCCCTCCAAATCCATATGTTGAAACCTTACCCCCTAATGTGATGGCATTAGGAGGACCTTCATGAATGGGATTAATGCCTTTATAAAGAAGACCCCAGAATGCTCTCATGTATTTTTCTGCCATGGGGGGACACAGGGAGAAGACAGCCATCTGCAATTTGGAAGAGGGCTTGCTCCAGAACGTGAGCATGCTGGCACCATGACCTTGGACTTCCAGCCTCCAGCATTGTGAGAAATACATTTCTGTTGTGTATAAGCCACCCCTATGGCATTCAGTTATAGCTGCCCAAACTGACTAAGACGGGCCTATTGGAATGAATTCTGCACATAAAGTTATGGAGAATGGTGAGGTCTGGAAGGAGCAGTTAGTGTTGATCTGCATGGGTGTGAGCTCCTGTGGGCCAAGGAAGGCTGCCCGTTGTGTCCTTGGAAGAGCGTTGCCAGGGAGCTCGGTGCCAAGGTCTTGTGGGACTGGCTTCTGTGGTTGCATGCACCGGATTCCTGGCCTTAGGCACAAGATAGGAGCAATGCCTGGAGAAAAGTACACCTTTAACTTGAGTGTGTGCAAACGCCCAGTAAGCAAGCATACCTTAGGAGGAAGGGCGCTTGGCTAGTGGCTAGACCTCACATTGCTTTCTTCAGCTCTGTTTATACTGGCTTTCTGAGCAGACTTTATATCTTCTGTAACATAATATGTCAAGCTATGGCCTGCTTACAGTAGAAATGGTAGTTCAGTAACTCATTTTATTTGAAACCTGCCTCAGTGTCTTATGGCCTTGGGACCTGATTGCCCGGTCTTTCTTGTTGAACTTTGTAAAGTGCTTGTGTTCAAGTCCCCTGACATCATTCACTGAAGAGAAGTTACTTCATCTTACAAATCATTATGAAAATATTATATACAGAAGAAAGCTAGGTAGGCATATTTATAACATCTATGTATCTACATGTGCATATATATAGGTCTGTCTATATGTATACATGTATGCTTCTATATGTATGTGTGTGTATATATATATATATATATATATATATATATATATTTTTTTTTTCAGAAAAGTAATTGGGACACATTACAGATTATTATTTAGGAGAAAAAGCTATTCTTATTTTTTTCTTTATATAACCTAGTAGCCTAGAATTAAACCTATAAGAAATTATTGTAGTGAAGCAATTATTTTGTTCAGTTCCTTTCCTGAAATTTAGTACAGTTCCATTCAAAGCACTTTCTTGGGGGAAAAAAATTGGCATCAAAATGTGTTTGAGGAAATAAAATTTATCAAACATAAATCATTCACAGAATATTCAAAGTAAAGGTAGAAGAATACCAGGCAACTAGAGAAAAGCAAAGTAGTGTAAGAAACAGAATAAATTCAAAGAGTAGTATTAACTTGAAACTGTCTTTTCCAAAATATGAAGAATAATAAAACAGCTATTTTACATTTTGCCAAAAAAAGTTGGAGTTAACAAGAGAAGTCTGGCTCCAACAAGGACCACCATACTAGCAGCTAAAGATAGTGCTAAGAACACACTTAGTTCACCCAACTCACATTTTTGTGGCGGCTCAGTAACAAAGGGAAAGCTTATGGCATCTTTTATGTTGTTGCAAATGAATCTAAGTCTTAGCATTGAGGGCAAAGCTCATTTTCCTATATATCCTATGATCACTGGTGCACATCTTTTGTGGAAAAATATATAAATATTTTGGTTTATTTCTCAGAATTTTCCTGCTCTTCTCCATGCCAAGTGTTACTTATATTTTCCACAGAATAAATGTGTTCAACTTCAAAAGCAGCACCATTCATTAGCAGTGCTTCCATAAAATCACAAATGGATTTTTTGAAAGCCCCAGTGTGAAAGAAAGTCAGGGCAGTTCACAGAGGAGAAATAGTCCCTGGTGCCTACAATGCATTGTGTGTACATGCTATGCAGAAAAAATATATTGGGTGGCCATGATGGAATTAATCAACTTTCTGAAGACCATTTCATTTCAGGAAAAAAAAAATGGGGGTGGAAATTTCTATTAGTGCAGTTTTCCAGAATTGTAAAAATACATGGAAATCTTATAATGAATTGCTCTTTATAAACAGAAACACTTGGAAAGAAAGAAATTGAAGTACAAATTATGAGCAATCAAAACCACTTCCTGTTTTCTATCAGCTGATAAACTTACCAAAGCACAGAGTAAATAGTACTAGGTATAATTGTACTTATTAATTTAAGAAATGCTCACTGAGTGCTTACCATGTATCAGGCACGGTTCTAAGCATTTTACAAGTATTAACTCATTGAATTTTCCTAATAGTCCAGGAGCAAAGATGGCCATTGTCCCAATTTTTAGTGGAGGAAATGGAGGCACAGAGCTGGTAAGGAGCAGAGCTAGAATTCAAACCCATCACCCATGCTCTTTGTTCTCTCAAACAAGCTTTGCTATTTGTATGATTTGCTGGATAGTGGTCTTTGAAGAAGAAAGCAATGTGAACTGTCTAGCACTGCAGCATTCCACAGCTAACCCTGCTTCTAACAGGGGGACTGAGAGAGTTATCTCATTTGTCATCTCATTGCATCCCTCTGCACCCATCCTGAGAGGGCACAAACCCCTTTGAAACCTGTGAGCCTGCAATTTCTGACCTGCCATCCTTTCTATTTACCTCCCTTCCCATGTTTCTATTTCTAAAAGCCCAGTTGGGTAGAGAGGGAACAATCTGGGTTGATGGAATTTCTTCCCTCACCCACCTTCCTCTCCGCTTTCAGTCTTTATTCTAAACAATTATCTTTCTGGCAACTATGAATTTATCTCTGAGTCTCGTAGATAATTGGGCTAAAGAACCTGGCCCTAGGATGAATCCACTGATGTACATAAACTTCATATGATTCAAGAGTCAGTATCATCATTATTCTTGCTTGATTCAGCCCCATTTTTAAAAAGCATTCTTCTATCATCTCTACAGTGCTGTGAATAATCAGGAAATTCATTTTAAAAGCTGCTATTTTTCCATGTGAGTTTTTCGTATAACTGCTTAGCTCTCCTATTTAATTCCCCTTGTGGTTTCTGTGGAAATAATGAAGCAAACAGCTTAGAAATTGTGTTCTACAAATTTTCCTTCAAAGTCTAACAAGTAATGAAAGTTACATGTTTAAGCTTTGCTTTGTAAGACACATGCATATTTTCTTTTAAAAAGTGATTCTACTATGAAGGCTTTGGCATTTGATATTTACATAGTTCTCACTCATTGCAGATGAGTGCAAGAAACAAAAATGGCTGACTTTTTTTTTAAGATTTCTTATTGGGGAGTTGGGGGATGGGCACAGCACTGGCAATTCGGGGAAGGGGAACAGACAAGTTGCTGTTGTTTTGTTCTTCAGTCTAGTTGTGGAGGACATTGCTTCACTGGCCCAAGTTGGCACCATCACTGCGCTCTTCCTGGGCGAGGCAGATCAGTCGCCGGCTTCTGGACGGCCGCTCACGCTGGCTGCTGGCCGCTCACGCTGGCTGCTGGCTACAGATGGTAGCCCATGGCAACCCACTGCCACAGGGACTGCAGCCCACGCCGTCGCCAGCGACTCACGGCAGCCCAGCTCCAGGTTGAGCTGTTGTTCAGCATCTTAGCTGTAGAGGGCAGTGTCACTGGCCCTCATATGTGGGATCCGAACCGGGGCCCTCTGGCGTCCCAAGCCAGTTCTTAACCATCGCGCCACTTGGCCGGCCCAGATGGCTGACTTTTATCATCATCCTCGCCATCGGGCTAGCAAGCTAAAGGGGCTGCAGTTACTTAGAGATTTGACCAAAGTAACTGTTTAGTTGGAGTCAGGCATAGTAGTTCCTTTAATCTTGGAGTCATTTATAATGAGTCTATTGACTGCTAATCATTTGAGTTTTCTTGGATGTTTACCACCGAGAAGCCATGACATTGGAGCTGATCTTCATAGCCCGAGGTGAAATACAACAGATTCCAGAAAACACCTCAGAAGATTTGGGCAGATGAGGAACTCGGGTGACACTCATTGAGATCGCTGTCATGGATCCTCCCCCAAAATAGATAGTCCCCTTGAATGTTTATTTTCCTTCCCCAAAATAGAGCGTTTTCTTTTCCCCTTGAGTTATTGGGATAATTGTAGCTCTGTTGACCTGGCCTCAGAAAACTGGAGAGGATCCTGACTTCCATTTCAGCACCAGTTTCTGGACCTTGTCAAGTCTTGTATTTATTTAAAAGATGATGTATTTTGAGGTCAAATTAGTCTAAGCACCAAATTTAGGATTTTGCAAAAGAAAAAAAAAGCACAAGGGCAAAGATTTGCAAAACCTAATATGAACAACAATGTTTGTGTAGGTTTTTAAAGAATTAATGAAAACATGGGAGGTCATTGAAACACTGCCCCTGCAGTGTTGTGAACCCCACTCACGGCAGTGTCTGAAAGCATGAGAACTAGAAAGCGACCGTGCCCTTAAAGGCGAATGTGAGCAGGATATCAGCCAGTGGCACACATGCCAAAACTATATTTAGTTCTGGAAACTGCATTTGAGTGTAAGTGAAGTATTTTTACAAAGAATTTTTTTTAATCACAGAAATACTGTCCTTTCAGGGAGATTATATTGTAGATCTGTGGGTTGAATTGGAATACCTGGCCTTCGCAAGGTGAGAGCCAGTGGCTTAACCCAAGGCAAGTGATGAAAGCCTGTACCACAGCTCTCAAAGCCCCACTTTGCTTTTTCTCCTAAGTACAGTGAAGCGCGCCTTAGGGAAAGTGTCGGGGTTATTAAGGTCACCCTTTCTGCTGGCTTTGGTTGCTCCTGGTTTTCAGAGTCACCACCGTTTGCTTGTTATTGTCGTTGTCTGAGTTCTCTTCAGGCAAATAGAAATCAAATTGGCTACCACCTCCTCAGAAAGATCTTTTTTCACCACTGTAGCTCAAGCAGTTCACCAGCACCTCTGTTTTCTACTCTTTGTAGCACATATTAGTTCTTGAAATTATATATTAACTTGTTTCTGTATTTGTCATGTGCCTCCCTTTAAAGTTTGGTAAACTCTTTGAATGTAGGGATACTTCCTTTCCTGTTCACTGCTCTATTCCAGCATGTAGGAGAATTTCTGGTATATGAACGGTTGCTCAATATTTGTTGACTGTCTGGCTAGAGGTATAAAGCCTTGATCACCCATTTAGGGGTGAAATATCACAAGAGATGCTTTGACAAGAATTTGGAGGCTCAGACCCACCTATTGAAAACTAACTCCGTCTGATTTGGGTCACATTAGTCAGGAGATCTGCGCCAGAGTTTGCTTCTCTAGAAAGGTCATGTAGGAAAATCAGTATTTTCAAGGTGTTCTGTACTCGCCACACAAAATGAGCCAATATATTGCGCGAAGTCTCATTTCCTTAATTTCCTTTAGTGCTTTAACAGTAGAACTGAAAGGTCTTTCTTTCTTTATTTTTTTAAAGATTTTATTGGGGAATCGGGGGAAGGGGAACAGACAAGTTGCTGTTGTTTTGTTCTTCAGTCTAGTTGTGGAGGATGTTGCTTCATTGGCCCAAGTTGGCACCATCATTGCGCTCTTCCCGGGCGAGGCAGATCAGTCTCCGGCTTCTGGACGGCCGCTGCTGGCCGCTCACGCTGGCTGCTGGCTACACACACAGTAGCCCATGGCAACCCACTGCCACAGGGGCTGCAGCCTACGCAGTCGCCGGAGACTCACAGCAGCCCAGCCCCATATCAAGCTGTTGTTCAGCATCTTAGCTGTGGAGGTCAGTGTCACTGGCCCTCATATGTGGGATCCGAACTGGGGCCCTCTGGCATCCCAAGCCAGCTCTTAACCGAAGCGCCACTCGGCAGGCCCTGAAAGGTCTTTCTTACCAGCAGGTTACTTGGTTACTTTCTTTTGGATTTCAACCTTATCAAATGAAGGTCTCATTGAGTTCAATGCCTCCCTTTAAAAACTTGATGATATTCTGCATTAGACTAGTAATTTGCATTCCTAGAAGAGAAAGAAGCTGATTGATCATACATTAAATCTTTTTAAATAAAGAGAGGAACCAACCAAACAGTCCTTGGGGCTCTGGCCTGTCAAGGGCTGCAGAAAGGGGCTCCAGGTCCCTTTTATCAATTAATTCCTCTGTCCCTCCAGGACAGTTTTGGATTATGTTTTATCTGGCCTGCTCATTTCCAGTATTTGAAATTTGCCTTTTGAAACAATAGTACATGTGAAACCACACACTAATGCAATCTGTGAAAACAAACACTTTATCTTGCAGGAGATCAGTAATAATAAATCCATCTGGCTTCTCCTTAGAAGTCTTAGCCACTGCATCTGGTCAGTCATTGGAAAAGAGCATGACTCTCCTTTGGAAACTCTTTTTTTCTAGCAAGATTCTGACTCAAAAAAAGCAATCTCCTCATCATTGTGACTATTTCTCCACTAAGTTAAAAGTATACTGAAAAACCTCTTTCAGTTATAGCCAATATATATTTTGGAAAATATATTCATTTTTCAATTGGTCTCAAGTGATGCATTAACAAAGAAATCAAGAGATGGATTCCAAAACTAGTTTTAACTGTGCATATTCACCTCATTTCCCAACAAATCTTTAAGCAGACTTTAAATGAATATATATAACTCAGCACTATTTGCCTAAATTGAGTTAAAATGAACTGAGCTGAAAATGGGTGAATTTTATGGTATGTAACTTATATCTCAATAAAAATGTTTTAAAAAATGAACTGAAGTGAGTGAATTAATGTTCAAATAAAAAGTGTATTACAGTAAAAGACACATTGCCATTAACCCTCCTCAAAATACTCCCACTCTCGCTTCGAACACACTTATTCCTTTGTTCTTGCCACTTTCTGAAGCAGCTCTGGAAGTCCTCTTTCGCGAGTGTCTTTAGTTGTGCTGTTGTGACTGCCTCAATGTCCTGAATCCATTCAAAATGTTTACCTTTCATAGTCATTTTGACTTTGGGGAAGAGCCAGAAGTCGCACAGTGCCAGATCCAGTGGCTAAGGTAGATGAGGACACACCGTAATGTTTTTATGTGACAGAAATTGCCATATACCAGGAGCGATGTGTGACATGGAGCCTTTCTGTTGTGATCAAACAATACGGTGAATGCTGCTGCCGAGTGCCATCCAAAGGAAAGGCAAGGATCTTCAATATGGGAAACGGTGCATCAAACCTTAGTAACAGTGTGACAAGTTTCAACTTGTTCAGTGCAGTCAGTTGGGTGTGAGCTATGGTTCAGAGAAGGTGTGTATTAAAGTGTGCCACAAATCATCCTCCATCATGACAACATTTTGTATCACACATTGCTTCTAGTATATGGCGATTTTTGTCAAATAAAAACATTACGGTGTGTCCTCATCCACCTTATTCACTGGATCTGGAACCGTGCGACTTCTGGCTCTTCCCCAAAGTCAAAATGATTCAGGACATGGAGGCAGCCACGACAATGCAACTAAAGACATGAAAGAGGACTTCCAGAACTGCTTCAAAAAGTGGCAAGAACAATCAGATAAGTGTGTTTGAAGTGAGGGGGAGTATTTTGAGGGGGATTAATGATAATATGTCTTTTACTGTAATACATTTTTTAATTTAAACATTCACTGTATTGCTTGATGTTACCACGTAATTCAGAATAACGTTATGGAGGGTGACCTCGGTGTGTCAGATGACAAGAATTCTAGCTCCATTAATTTCTCATTCATTCACTCATTCATTTTTTTCATCTTGTGTCAGGAATTGTGGAATACTCTGGGGGTAAAAAACAATGAATGGAAGACAGTCTCTCGTATCACGGGCCTGTCACCTGTCCTTTCTTTGCCATAGCTTTCTCCGTTTCTTAAGTAAATGGACTAGATGCTGTGCTTCTTCTACTTGTATGAGTCTCATTGCTGGTGGAGGTGCTAACAAGTAGGTCAAAGAGAGAGATGTAGATTCAAGGACATACTGAACACATAAAAGATTGCCTAGGCAGCTTCTGCAATGAACATACTTGCTGTCACTAAAGAATATTGTGGGGTTTTTAGAATTCAGGACTTTTGAATAAAAGGTTTATGCAATCGAATCAAAGTAAACTATTTCCTCAAATCAGGCTCTCAAGTAGTTTGAACATATTTTTTCTGTTATCTTAATGATCCACCTTGTGTCACAGGCTTGAGCCAAATGGATCATTTCTTGGCCCTCTGCTTTATCAGATCAGTCTCCATTTAGAAAGATGCTGTTCACTCTACCGTGCAAGTTGGAAATGCCCCAAGGATCATCTGGCTCAAGTACACTGACTTTCCACTGATGAGAACTCACTTGGGCAAAAGCAGCTGTTCTGAACAGTAAAAGGGAATTTAGTAACAGTAACTTCTCATCACCTTACAACCCAGTTTGTCAGGCTTGGCCTCCCTTCACACTATAGATAACAAAAATTTGATGTATACTTACCACCACCCTAAGGACATCAGGCAAATCATAAAAGGTAAATAAAAGCATTCTACTCAACTTCTTATTTGGCAGACAGAAATCAAAGTAAACATAGCTTGAATCTGTTCTTTATGAGAGTACTGTCTAGTTTGGGGCTTCACAACTTAAGAGGAATATGCAGTACGTGAAAAATGCCCAAAAGAAAATGGTTAAAGCACTACATAGTGATACTGGAAAAAAATCTTTACCCTGAAGGGAAGAAAGCTAGAACTCTTTTAATAACTGAAAATATGCGCGAGAAACACAGAGCTACAGCTGTCTAGTTCCCGTCTGCATTCAGAAAGTACCAAGGGCAAGTTCAAGTTAGGGGTATGACATTCCCATTCATGTTTTATGATGACCGTGATCATTTTGCTTTTTTAGCTAGATTAGACATTCATGAAGTATAGTGGGAAGCAGTTGAATTTTGACATTGGACAGATGTGTGAATCACTGAATTTTACAATGGTAATAGGACTATTCATATCACAGCAATATTGTGTAGAAATAATCTGTGTAAAGTTTTTGGCACAGAATAGGCACTTGGGAAATGTTAAGCCCTCCTTCTTCCCTTCTTCCACACCTGAACCCCATACCCAGACACCCCCAGTCCTGGGGAGGTGGTCTAGATCAGCGGTTCTCAACCTGTGGGTCACGACCCCTTTGGGAGTCGAACGACCCTTTCACAGGGGTCACTGGGTACTCGTATGTGGGCGTATTTGCATGTGGGACTGGAGACCGATAGAGGAGCGGTGTCTCGGTTCCTAAGACCATCGAAAATATGTGTTTTCCGATGGTCTTAGGCGACCTCTTTGAAAGGTTGAGAACCGCTGCTCTAGATGGTGTGAATGGAGAGATTGTCATGATTTTTCCATTTGTCACACATCTTCCATAGAAAACATATATTAAAAATCCAGTTAGTATTGTATGTTGGGATTAGTTTACTGGCTCCATCATTGACCAGCTAACTTGGGAACAGCCTGGCTCTACCATTTAGTAGCTCACTTAGGCAAGGTTTTAATCTTTAAGTGACTCAATTTTCCTCCTTTGGGCAATGAAGATAATAACTACCTCATCAAGTTGTGAGGGTTAAATAAGATAACCCATGTTAAAGCACTTGATGCATATTAAGGGTTGGCTATTATTACTATTGTTATTATTAGGTATTTGATTTTATGATGGTACATAGAGATAGACAAGTCTAGACAAGCCATACTATGTGCCTTATTTCTATAATCCATGCTAATACATTTTATTAATAATAGGTAACAGTTATTATTTGTTCTATGTCAGAAAATGTACTAAATGTTTTGCCTCTTTATACCTATTAATTCAATGTATGAGAGGGAGAAGTGAGTTTCTGAAGAATTAAATAACTTTACCCAAGCTTGAGTCACCTCTCTCTGTTTCTCTCTCTCTCTCTCTCTGTTTCTCTCTCTCTCTCATCTCTGTCTTACACGCACACACACACACACACACACACACACACACACCTAACACTCAAACTTGAAGAGTCCAATTTAAAGGCCATGCATTTAATGAAATATCAATAGTTTTGATAAGCAGATGCCTATATCATTATTGCTTATTTTAGTCCTTCCATAACAAGTCAAATCAACCAAGAGACCTCCCACTGATTCCTTGAGGATAATTCCACGTTTTCTGAGACACAGAAGGTGAGAGCCATCAGGGACCTGAAGAACCAAATTTGAGATGAGGATACTGGGGCTGAGAGCTTGATTTATGATTATTTTTTTCAATTTATGATTATTGATTGAGCTGTTATTCTTATGTGATATGAGCTGTTCTAGCATGGGGAGTACAGGTAAAATCAATCAGTGATGCCTCTTGCTTCATGAAATGTATGATCATTGGGATGTTAGAGCTTGAACATGCATAACTGCACTGATGAATAGTGTATAGTTATCATTTTGATAAGTGCTATCAGGAAGGAAAGGTCTGAGAGTAAGAGAGCATGTCACATGGACTTAATTTAGCTGAGTGAGAAGTCAGGGAGAGCTTCTCAAATGAGTGGCTTTTAAGTCAAGACCTGGGAGGTGAGGAGGGATTTGTTTTGCGCAAAGTGAGTTGACTGGGCCAGTTAGCAGCTGAGCCTGTGCTAACAGGTAGATCTATGATCCTCACTCCTGGGATTTCCCCGCTGCTCACTAAACCTTCAACAACTTCCGGCAGTTTGCATTTGCGAACTCCATGACCCTACTTTATGAAGCCATTTCTATTTTAAAAGGGGGAAACCCCTTAAATTTAGCTCCCTGATCCACAACCTGCTTCTTACAATCTGTGAGTGCCTTATTTTCATTCGTATATCTTTAAAGGGGGAGGGGTGGGAGTTCTTTGGTATGTCTCTAATCTATGTCACGCCACAAAGCAGTGAACTGTGAAAAATACCTGAGGAATTCCCAATAAATTGTACAGGAGGCAAATGAAGGGCACACAGCTATGAACTTGAGCAGCTCTGCTTTTTCTACTGGATCTCTGAAGGTTCTTGCTAGAGAAAACCTTACTGGGCTTCGGTTTTCCATGCCTGTTGAGGAGTTTGATCAGCTCCCCACTCCCCAGTGTTCTTTTAAGGGCATTTCTCTTGAGCCTGTCCTGGCTTTTGAACTCATTTGCAACTCAGGTATATGCTCAGCCCCTTTAATGCAGAGTGAATTGAACATGAAAAAAGATAAACTCAAGTATCCCAGCTCTCCAAATTTGAGTGTCTCTTTCTGGCTTGAGTCAGTGATACACTTCTGAGTGTCACTGATCAATTACAAAACCAAGCCCCAAACACCTTTCTTGAAACAAATGCAGGGCAGAAGTTTCCCAAGGGGACATGTGAACTCCATCCTGAAAGTGAGCTAGAACCATGTGTGGGACCCAGCTGCAGCTCTGCTGCTGCTATGACAGTGATGTCACCATGCTTAGTGCCTAGGCAGGATATCTGATCGATCGTTCTTTTATTTCTTTTAAAATGAAACACTGACAAGCATCTATTAGCCATTCTCTTTCTTTATTTCTAAATTCTCTGAGATTGCTTTTTGCTCAATTAATTCCTTGGCTCTGGGTTTTACTAAATGGCTAGAAAGAACGAGAACCAAGCTGTGTCATGCTATGCTTAAGAAGTATCGCAAATTTCCACAAACTGGATAGCTTAAAATAATGTTACAGAAATGTCTTCTCTCACAATGAAGGAGGCTGGAAGTCTGAAATCAAGGTGTCAGGAGGGTTGGTTCTTTCTGGATTGGATGCTCTAAGGGAGAAACGTTCCATGTTTCTCTCCTGGTTCCTTGCACCCCAGTCTCTCTCTGCCTCCATTTTCCCCCTGTGTATGTGTGCGCATGTGCCAGCATCCAAATTGCCCTCTCCTCTCTCTTCCAAAGACACCAGTCCTTGGATTTCAGACCTGCCCTAATCCACTAATCCAGTCTGACCTAATCTCAACTTAATCCCATTTGGGAGGACTCTATTTCCAAATAAACTCACCTTCTCTGAGATTGTAAGACAGGTGCCAGGGCTTAGGACTTGGATGTATTTTGGGGGAGAACACAATTCAACCTACCACAAGAAGTAAAAATCTCTGCTTTCTGTTTAGTCCTCCCTTCCTTTCTATGTTGACTAAAGGCAGAATTCAACCATTACGTGGTGTAAAATCTAGTTGTCAGTATTCATGGGACATTAATGAAAGTGTCCTCAGGAGGTGTTGGGAACGTTCTGTTTTTCGAGTGTGGCAGTGGTTTCATAGGTATACACAGCTGTCAAAACTCACTGGTACAGTTTATTGCATGTAGATTATTACACAATAAAGTACATGAGAAAAAACCATATCCCCCCAGGCACAGCACCTGTTTTCCTTTCCCCCTCTCCTGTTTATACCCACAGTATCTTGTCACTAGAAGCCCATGTTGAGCAAACATGTTCTCCCATTTCTATTCAATATGAAGGAGTGAAGATTCTGGGGGAGGGAAATGAAAATTTTAGAGGAAAAAAATCTACAGTTACTTTGAAAAATTATAAATATTGAAAAATGCTTAGATTATGAAAAAGAGTAATTAGCAAAATATTAACATTGTTTACATTATTATATCAATCTTCATCCTCAAAAGTAGTTGTAAAGCATATGCTATGGAAAGATGTTAAAAACTGCTTTAAGTAAGTAAATACAGTTGAACCATCCACCACGTTCAGGTATAATTAGCTTATTTTGCGACTTCACGTGCACCTTTACCCACAAAGACAGAAGAACGTAAAACCAGCAAAGAAGGAATGCCATTGGCACAAAGTGCGCGTTCAAAAATGTTTATAAATTGAAACTGAATTTGATTGTTAGACAACTTGTATTATTATTAAAAGTCTCTTGAATTTCAAAGCCAGAACTAAAGTGATGATGGTCGTGTATTTAGGATTTAATATTGGAAGAGTCTTTTAAATGCTGGTTGCAGGTAAACAACAATTGTTTGTTTCCTGCATGGCCCAGGACCCTGCTAAGTACATCCTTACTGCAACTGGGCTTAAGATTTTTATACAGCTTTGCTTTTCACCTGCCTCACTAATGGGTACCCTAAAAACAGAAGGGCTGATATTTGGAAATGCTGTACTCACACCAGCTCGAGAAATAAACATGTGAATGAAAGGGTAAAACAGCATGACTATGCAGAACTGCTTTTTAAAGTCGAGGAGGAGATAAAGACGAAACACTGAAAAAGAACACAGTGCTGATATTTGCACAGAAAATAAGAGCATGGACAGTGTTGCAAGTGGCTTTTTTCTGTGTTCAATGCAGATGCCAACACAGAAACAGCAATTTTTTTATCTTCATTGATTTTGATTTTTTTAAAAGATCATGATTGGTGAGGGATGGTGAAATTAGACACACAGAGTGGGGGGGGGAAGTGAAAAAGATGAATCAAAATACTTATTTGGGTTTCCAAGTATAATGTCAGAAAAAATTGTTACAGGTCTTGATATTAACTACATGGATAGGAAAACCTCAACTGGGTGACTGTTTTAAAGAGAGGCTACATGGTTCCAATTTTGGGCAATGTGAAATTCATCTAAAACATTGAGCCAAAAAAACTGGCCTGTTGATACGTACATGTAATAAAAAGCAAAAAATTTCCTGCACTCTGCTCTGAACATAGAAAACCCCAAATTATCTTTCATTGAACTCAGGAAAGTGCCCTGCTCTGAAAGCCCATGTTGGTATTATTTAGTTGGTGTTGACAACACCTCACTAAAACTTGGAGAAAGTGGTGAAAATCCCAGCTATGACTATGCTTTGGGTCAACCATGAGACTTTTCAAATAATTTTAAGCAAATACTTTATTAGCAAATTAGAAAGCTTTGAGTAAGTCTTTTGGGTGTAAGACCAGGGGAACTCGCATTAGGGATGGCCATTCAATATATCTGGATAATTTAAACAAAAGAATTTAAACATTATTTATTTTTGTATAGATTATAGTCATAACTCCCATCACTGTGCTCATTCTTCCCAGAATGCTCTTCGCTAAGCATGCTGTATACATTCAATGTGTGTTACTCATCCCAACGTCCTCTGAAATGGCCTTGATTTGCAGATGGAAAGTGAGAATGACAGTTGTGAAGTGATGTGCCCAAGGTCATCTAGCTAGATAAGAAATCACAAAATTGAAATCCATCCAGAAAAGGGCCCAAAGCACCTCCAAATCGAATAGCTTCTTAATGTGCTATTCTAGTCCTGCACGAGTCAGAGGTCAAGGTTAGATTACATGGATCTGAATACTAGCTCTGCCACTTACCCAGGAGGTGACCTGTGGGAATGTCCTAGGTCTTGGTTTTCTTCATCTGTAAAATGAGAGGACAATATTGTAGCTGTGTGCATGTGTGCGTAACTGTTGATTTGCATAGTATGTGTATGATTTCACCCCAGTGCCTGCCATATAGTAAGTTTCAACAAGTGTTAGTTTTATTATATTATTATGATTAAAGGATCAGGTCCAAGCTGTTGGAGTAGGTGATCTTGACTACAACACTGCATTCAAGTTAGCAAATGGGACAGACATTTTCAGTGCCTTTTCCCTGTAGTGTTGGCATAAAGTTGTTTTTTTTAATATCTTTCTTGGTATTATAATATTAAATTGTTCTCTAAGGTGGAGAGTGAAAGATATCTTGTCTTCTCACATCATAGTACCAGTTAGGACTTAAGCTATCAAATACCCGTATGTCTTACAAATCATTATATTCACCTCTGGAGAATTACTATGACAACATCTCCATCTATGGAAAATGATAACTGTTCCTCAATGCTGGGTTGGTGCTTAAGAAAGAGAGTTTTTGCTAATCTTACCCACATGGAATTATTCTGCACCTCTAGGTTGAACTCTACTGACATTGATCAATTGTAGTTTAAATGCCTCGACAATTATATTCATTCAGGGAGATCCTAGAATAGGAATCTAAAGAAACATGCTTAGTTCAGCTGCAAAACATTCCTAGCTAACAATCAAGAAGTTTTATATAGTTTAGGCATGGGGCGTCTGGCTATTTAATGTAGTTAGCATTCTAAGCCCTGTAAAAGCTCTGTACATGTATCCCACAGATTCAAATCATGTTCCCCTTTTCCTGTTCCAGGAGCTTGGAGGCAGAGCCCTTGACTTCTATGGGAGAGTGAGATGTGAACTCTTTACCCCACATACCACTAAGAACGTAGAAATGATATCAGAGGGATCGCAATCAGTTTCAGAGACATGGACAGGATGAAACAGAAATGAGCGGTGCTGACTATGAGTTGGGAGCCAATCAGACTGAAGTTTGAATGGCAGTCAATCAAAGTGCAGTGTGATTTGGGACCATATAAGCAATGGGATTATATAACAAACCAGGGCAAAATAGGATGCCCTGAACCTGAAATAGCGAACCTCAGGACTGAAAAGAAATCAGCAACTGGAGGGAATCCAGAGGAGACCATTACAGTGATGGTTTAAAAGCAAAATATGAACTTTATAGTGTAGCCAAACCACAAAGTCAGACCCAAGGGGCATGATAAAAATCTACAAATAGCTCAGGGGTCTAAACACCAAGAGAAAAGAGGAATTTTGGCTGGGGATAAGAAAAATTTCAAGGGATAAAGTTAAGAAAAGGGAAATTTAGGCTTAACAGAATATATCCTTTGGTAGTAAGATGTATGTGTTTATAGAACAGTGTCTCAGGGAATAGAAAGAAAACTCATGAGTTTTCTAGGATCCTTGATAAGAAGATACTTTGATGTCAGAGCAAAGACTCTAGAACTTTCATTAGAATATTCTTGTGCCATGACCAGATGGAACAGATATTTTTTTATCCTGAATTTCTAGGATAATTATAATGGTGAATGAATAGTGAGCAGACTGCTGTGCCCCAAAATAAAAGGCATCCTAAGGTTTTGATTAACTTCAGCTCAGAGGGAACAATAAACAAATGTAGACACTACTTTTCAATAGCAAATGCCTTAATAAAGGAGAAAAGTGTTAGAGACCTGATTTTTAAAGTGTATACCGGGGTGCCAAAAAAAAAAATCGTATGCACATGACTTGTGCTCATCTTTTGTTAACAGTATATATTGAGTATTACAATTTTAATACAGTTTTTTCCTTTCTTAAAATGTGTGTACATTTTTTGGCACTGTCTGTGTATTCAGAACCATTTACTTCTAGACCACCAGTTATACTGCCTCTGAATCAGACTGATGAATGGTAAGAAGGACTCTGGGGATAAGTGAGCAACACCGGCCATTTTTGAAATTGGTGAATGAAACCCAGATCTCCCTTAAGTTTGGCATAAAATGATAGTCAATCAGAAAGGCCAATGGGAGTGGTGTATATGAGCAAAGGGATTATATAACAAACGAGAGTAAACTAGGATGCCCTAACTAAGAATTAATGAATACGCCATAAGCCACAACGACAACAAAATAAACCTAATAGCAATCAGGTTGGAAATGAAAATAGTTTTAAAAATATCGTTAAAAACCCCAAATAATTTTCTTGCAAAATCTTTCTTTCCAAGCCATTACATCGCCCCACCGCCCCCTTTTTACAAACATATATACTTATACTGGGTTTTTTAAAAAGGAGGCTGAGCTTAATTTTATGCATATTTAAAACAATTTATTCATTGTCTCCAACAGTGAGGCTAGCTCCAGGCTAATGGAGGGTCAGGACCTGTTGGAAACAAGATAATGAATTAACTGGAGTTGTCTGCTGCAAGTCCCAATAGAAGTGTCCCTCTGCTCATTGGCTCTCCAACATCCATGACCAAGAATGTAAGACTTCGTGCCTGGAGGGCATTCTTATTAGCCCTACATAATTATGGCAGGGTTGCATTTTCAACCCCTTGGTCACCATATGGGTTTAGAGGAATAGAACATATATGAACCCTAAATTACATTTTCTCAACCACCTTGAGTCATAAGTGGTCCCATGAAATGTGACTTTGTTAACCATCTACTCCAAATGTGAAAATCCAATGAGGCATAACCAATTCCATGCAATGGTATCCAAACGGTAGAGACATGAAGTGTTTTCATTACTAGTGACTAGTTACAAGGTATTGTTAACTAAGAGGGCAGGCCAGACCCACCCTCCTTCACTCCTAATGTGACTTGTTTGAAAAGAGGAGAAAGCAAACACCAACAATCCCCTAAACGTAATTTGGCGTGTGTAGTCAGGCAGGGAAGTGAGCTATTTTAAACGCTGAGCCTCTCCACAGCACACCTAACGGAAGATACTTCAGTTTCAGGGTTGGAAGAGACAGATAGCCGTGAGGGTGCTGGGAAATGTGTCTCTTCCTTGGTCTTCAGGCAGCAGATAGCTCATAAAGTCACCAAAGGAGCTCCCTGGGTGCCGTCTTTCCGCTGGATTTACAAAAACGAGTACATCAGAGATCCCCGGATCCTAACAAAGCCCTTTGGGGAGGCATCAAATTGTTCCGTTAAGCAGATTTCACGACAGGCCTTCTCCTAGATATCTAGTTAAATATCTAGGAACATCAAATACTTTTTAAAAAGACAAAGAAATTAATGTTCCCCCTGAAAATTTTATAGGGAATAAAAGCAGCTTTCCAAAATCAAAGTTGGACACATTCTGACATATACACAACAAAGCAAATGTTTGTGTCAAACACCTGTATTTATAAGCCCATTCTAAGTTTTTTTTCTTTAATAAAAGAAACGGTAAAGGAAAGCCACCTTGATATTTGTATAATATTCTCTTCACCCTGAAGTGGTAAAAGGGGCCACAGGAATACAGTTAAATAATGTACGCAGGCATTTCCAACATTCTCTCTGCTCCCCTGGTGAGCGGTTGTAAGGTGTGTTGCAAAACTTAAATGTTCCGTCAAAAAGTCTTCCGAGAGGCAGGCCAGGCTCTGTGCTTTATAGATTCCAGGGGTCGGACAGTAGCGGGAGAAGCTGCTTCCAGACTCCTTTCCAGCAGGGGACATTGCCATTGCCAGCATTTTCCAGCCTCCTAGGAATGTGGCCGCGGCGCGCTGCGCCCAGAGGCGTCAGGGAGCCAAACGGGAGACCCATCGCTTTGTGAGCGTCAATCTCCGCAGCCTGGCGCCTGTCCCCCCGCCTGGCCTCAAACTCCCTTGCTCCGCTAGTACCTTTCCGCAGGATCCTTACTTTTCTTAGTAGGTGCCCATCTCCAGCCCATTTGAACTGAATCTCTATCCTTCCTTTAAAAACACAAATCCAGCAGGGGTGTTGGGTGGGGGGAGGGGAGAAGGCAGGAGATTTAACTTCAAGTTCAGAGCAACCGTCCTGAGCTGCCCATCTGACACCAGTGGGTGGGGTGCAATCTGACACTTCCTTTCCTTTCCAGAAACGTGAGTGGAGCTGGCGCCCCCCCCCTTCTCCCTGATCTGGGGGAGGGGAGAGCCGGGAGAAGGTCTGCACTTCCGTCCTCACCACTTTCTCCCCACGAGACCCGGTATCATGAGCGGCTCCCAGGTTGGGCGCCGGGAAAACTCCTCCACGTTCTGCCCTCTCCTGCTTCTGGCTCCGCCCCAGCTCCGGACCAGGCTTCCCTCTCGCCCTACCGGTCCTGGCCGCCCCCTTCCCGCTGCCTCTAGAATGAACGCGGGAGGGACATCTCGGTGCCTGCCCTGGGCCCCAAACTGGGCTGCGAACGTCTAGAGTCCCTCTGGGGTGGAATGTGGGCACCCACCTTGGGTCTCTCTCCTCAGCTCCCTGAGCACGGGCAGGAATTGTCTCCCACCCTAGCCGCTCAGCCTGTGGGAGGCCCTGGGCGCAGCACACTCCATGTCCCCACGTTGTGGCAAGACTGGCACCCCGCGGGAACCTTGAGCTTGGACATACCCTTGCGCTTAGCCAATTGGAGGACTGGGCGCAGCAGCCAAGTGGAGGCCAGACGGCGCAACTACAAGGACCGGAACACCGCGACGTTACCCCCCGAGACACAGCCCCGGCTCCGGGAGGAAGTCCCCTTCACCGTGGGGAGCAGGACGGACGCGCCCTGGGCGCACGCCCAGCAGGCCTCCTCCCCAGCCCTCGCGACTGTCCGCAGGGCGTGAGGAGGAGCTTGCTGGAGACTTCGAAGCTGTCCAGAGCCAGTGAGCCGGAGCAAGGAGTCTCCTGCCTGGGCTGGGAAGGGGCAGTGGTGCTGGCGTGTCGGAGCTGGGAACCCAGCAAGCGCCTGACCTTCCTCCTCCTCTTCCTCACCCGCTTCGCAACTTCGGCTCCGGGGGAAGGTTCTAGCGGCCGCAGGAGGCCCCAACCCCGTTTCCTAGAAGGCTGGTGATGGATCTCCTGCTTGTGTCCCCACCGGGGCACTTGGAGTGCCCTAGTGGTGCGTGAGCCCAGCGCTGCCCTCCACCGCCCTCGGTGAGCCTCGGGCCGGCCCCGCCTGGCAGCCCCGCCTAAGCCCCCTTCCTTTCCGCGCCCGGCTTTCTGACAGCGGAAGAGGGTGGCCCTCGGGCATAGCCCCATTGCGATGTCTGCGCAAAGCCTGCTCCACAGTGTCTTCTCCTGCTCCTCCCCGGCCTCGGGCAGCACGGCCTCAGCCAAGGGCTTCTCCAAGAGGAAGCTACGCCAGACCCGCAGCCTGGACCCAGCCCTGATCGGCAGCGGCGGAGGCGAGGCGGGCGCGGAGGGAGTTTCGCGAGGGGCCACGGGGAGCCACCTCTGCTCCCCACTGCCCCCGGCCGAGGGTCTCGACTCCCGCTCGGCGTCTTCTCCCCGGGGCCAGCACCCCCGGGCCAACCGACTCCCGCCGCCTAGATCCCTCTGCTCATCGTTGTCCACGCCCAGCACTCCGCAGGAGAAGTCACCGTCTGGCAACCTCCACTTTGACTATGAGGTCCCCCCGGGTCGCAGTGGCCTCAAGAAGAGCATGGCCTGGGACCTGCCTTCGGTCCTGGCAGGGCCGAGCAGTGGCCGCAGCGCCATCCTCTGTTCCTCCGGGGGAGGCTCCAATGGCATCTTCGCTTCTCCCAGGAGGTGGCTCCAGCAGAGAAAGTTCCAGTCCCCACCCAACAGCCACGGCCACCCGTATGTCGTGTGGAAATCCGAGGTAGGGTCCGGTGCCGCGTGTCCCATGGCCCAAGGATGGACACCTGGGCAGTTGTTTAATTCCATCACATTTGCAGAGCCGGGCACCCATTGAGGGGTTTCCATGGTGTGGCTGTTCCTCTTGGGCCTGGTGCCTGGAAATGGGCCATCCCTAGTGGCCATCCTCCTGTCTTGTCAGGACTTCTTGGCTCCACTTTGAAGGAGTGATGGGAGCTGGAGGAAGAGATGGTGGTTTGCTTTCCTGTTTGCGCTGCAGGCCATTTCAAAGGGTCATTTTATCCCTTCACCCAGAGTTGATATTGTGGGGAACTCAAATGATCTATTTCTAAGCTGTTTATAACGATTGGATGAAATATATTTTGGAATATGTCTGTCATCTGGTTCTACAGAAAATTCAGGAACATCATTCTGGAGGGTGTTGCCCATAGTATGTGTGTGCAGGTCTGTGTGTTTGGGTGGTGGTGGTGAGGGGTAACTACTAGAATTCTCTAGTTTTGATATTTTCTGCTCCCTAAAGGTCTAATTTCCGAAATCTGTGGTACATGGTACTACTCTAATATAGGGAAAACAATCTCTTGTAAAGGCTATGGAAATTCATAGAAATATGCCCAAATTCCACTTAGGACAGCTAGTAGTTAGTAAAATATATGTGAATTAAGAATTAGTAATACATAGGGAGCTCAGAGGAAGCTGTTTGGCACCTTTAACATGTTTGCTGTCTGGTCAAGAAGAATGCGACCAGAGCTACTGGGAAGCTGGCTGATGGGCACTGGGAAAGCAGCAGGCTCCTAGACAATAAATAGTAGTTGTTTGAGAAATGATCAAGTCCTGTTTCTTTCAGTCCACAAACTCTATAGATTTGCCTTGAGTCTGTTCCCATAAGGGAAAGGAGATTCCACCAGTTGTAATGAAATATTTTAAAGTACAGTTAGAATTACAGAAATGAAATGAAATACCATGTAATTGCTGGAGATTTAGACTAAATAAAGGAAACAGAACCAAGAAAAATAGGTTGAAAATAGCATCTAAGATCATACCTCACTTTGTTAACATGAGATAACTATGCTGTTAACATGAGATAACTATGCTGTTAACATGAGATAACTATGCAAAATTAACTATAATTTTGGCTTTTAATAGGTTGCCTTAGAAAAAGCAGCAGAAGTTAATAAGAAATATTAGCATCACATATTAATGAAACATTAGTTACTGTGTCAAAATAACTGCTGCTGTTGGTGGGGAGTATGGATTAAAAAAACCAACAAAAATGCTGACTGTCCTGTACACTTTCTTTAGGAAGACGGGCAGTGGAAGGAAAAGTCAAGTCAGAGAGCAAAAGACTTTCTCCAGATCAGGGAACTCAGCACTAGAAAGATCTATGTCAAAAATCCAAATGTGGAATTTCTCAGGATCTCTAGAAGGGGCTGGATGCCTGCTCTGTATCAGCTTAACCTGCAGGAGTTGAGAGAAAGAGGGGGAAATGCAAAAGCAAGTCAAGGTCTTGAAATAGATAGCCACTGACATCCATGTTTAAACCTACTTGCATCATTGAGAACGTCCCTGTTTTCTTAGCAACCATACATATGTGGAATATAGAATACAGATGCCATTTGGTACTGGTAAGACCAAAAGGCATCCTACTGTGGATGATCACAACTGGTTAGAGATTATCTTCTTATCCTTTAAAATCTCACAATCTGCAAGCTTACCTAAGTACATAGCCATCTAGCAAAAGAACAAAATTTTCTCATAAAATCTGTGTGTGTGTGATCCCTTTATTCTTGAGGCGGACATGGGGTGATTGGATGGAATCCTGGCAGGAAGATCCAAGGCTGCTTTTGTTTAGTAGAGGCCCAGATATCCTAACGTAACCCTGGGTCTGGAATTTTATGGGCTGGATTACCTTTCAAAGGTTTAATGCCCTGGAACCCTCTCAAAAACCAAGGAAATTCATCCTATTGAGCACTGCTTGTCCTTCTCACTGGCAAGCAAGCAGGGTCCTTTGTCCTAAAAGAGAATCTTTCCTAATGTCAAAAGTGCAGCAAGTGAGCACCTTAAAAGAGCAGCAAGGTTACCATGGGCCCTGGAGGGAAGATTTGGCTTACACACATTTGGTTCTTGGGCTTTTTCTGGTTGCTCCTGCTCAGGGTTTCTCAGCCTCTGCCTTATTGACAGTTGTGGCAGAATGATTCCTTGTGATGGAGCTGTTCTGTGCATTGTAGGATGTTTACCAGCGTCCTGGGGCTCTACTCATTAGATACCAATAGCACCCCACCAGTGTGCCAATGCAAAATGTCTGCAGACACTGCCAAATGTCCTCTAGGGGTCAAAATTGCCCCAGTGGAGGATCACTGCACCAGTAAGTTGAGTGTAGCGCCCCATGCTAGCCATCTAGTGAGTGCCTACAGAAGTGCTTTCCGCTGGCATAAAGTTTCCCTGGGGCCTTTGTCCAGTGTTGGAGCCAGTTGGATCCCTCTTTTTTTTTTTTTTAAAAAAAGATTTTTATTGGGGAATTGCGGGGATGGGAACAGCGCTGGGGAATTGGGGGAAGGGGAACAGACAAGTTGTTGTCGTTTTGTTGTTCAGTCTAGTTGTGGAGGACGTTGCTTCACTGGCCCAAGTTGGCACCATCATTGTGCTCTTCCCGGGTGAGGCAGATCAGTCGCCGGCCTCTGTACGGCCGCTCACGCTGGCTGCTGGCCGCTCACGCTGGCTGCTGGCCGCTCACGCTGGCTGCTGGCCGCTCACGCTGGCTGCTGGCTACACACGGTAGCCCATGGCAACCCACTGCCACAGGGGACTGCAGCCTACGCCGTCGACTCACGGCAGCCCAGCTCCAGGTTGAGCTGTTGTTCAGCATCTTAGCTGTAGAGGGCAGTGTCACTGGCCCTCATATGTGGGATCCGAACCGGGGCCCTCTGGCGTCCCAAGCCAGTTCTTAACCATCGCGCCACTCGGCCGGCCCCAGTTGGATCCCTCTTGAGTCATGCTTGCAGACTCCATGCAAGTCTTATGGCTTGTTCAACTTTTCAGTCTCTCTTGTATTGAGTCCATAGGCAAACCTGAGAATTCACCTTCATTCAGGGTCAGCCAGGGATGGATTACGTCCATTTCCGCTTCATTGTGTCAGCAGATTCTCTGATTTTAAGCTTAATATTCGTACAGTGGCTCCCTCTCCTGAGACTCTCATATATGCCTGCAGCTCTATGACTTGTGCTCTCTTGAGGCTCACAAATGGCCATTTTATGGCCTAAAACCTAGAGGTGTTAGACAAAGTCAGCTACGCCTCTATTAACATTCCTTCACTAGGTATTTGAGGATTGCTTTAACATAATTGGATTCAGGGACATGCTGGGTAGAGTATCTATTGAGTAGAAAAAGGGAGAAGACAAAGGGATAAATGGCGCATGGTAACACGATTGGTACATGCTTCTTAACTTGTGTTCTTACCGGCCAAGCTGTGTTCTGATTCTGATCACAGACAAAGGAACAAGGTCTCATTCCAACCCTGGGGTTCCCCTAATTCTCATGGATCAGAGCTGGGATTATGCTCGTAGCTGATCTGGAGCGCCACAGCTTCAATAACCCAGAATTAAAATGACTTTTCTCTATCCATGGCTTCCATTCTTTTCTTCATTCATGCCACAAGCACTTCTTGAACACAAGCATTTCTTTAGGTACCAGGAAAGCAGAGGCTAAAGTCTGGTGTCAGCCCCTGAAGAGCTCCAAGTTTAATAGGAGGATGGATGAGTCAGCCAACAGGTGCAGCGTAGAAGGATCACAGCACAGGGTGGGACAGGGGGTGGGGGTGGGGGCGGCAGTGATGGGTTGCCATGCTTGGGAGAGTCTTTGGAAGGCTTCACTGTGCAGAGAACACTTGAACTTGATCTCAAGGATGACTGCCATTTATAGAAAGACAGGAAGTGGTTCCTTGATTAAAGAGAAAAGAGTGGACCTGCAAAGGCACAGAGGTATTGGCGATGCCAGAGTGTGCAGTGAAGAGGACTTAGAGGGGCTTAAGAGCAATGATTCATTAGGAGGAGCTTAAGGCATCTGCCGTTTCATATATGTAGCAACCACATGGCTTTTCATGTAATAACCTAATGAAGGCAGGTTAGGCATGTCTTTGGAAGAGACTATGGGAACAGATAAAATGGCAGGAGGGTCCAAGCACACTGCCTACCCTTCGAGGCACCTCTTGGCATCAGATCTGCAGAGAGGTGAACGATGTAGAGTGTTCTGCAGTTAGAAGTTTGGTATGCCTGCAGCACAGGCTGTCCCTGGCTCTGTTGGGTACTAGTCCAACAGGTTGGGTAGCATTAATTGTGAAAAGCCCAGTGTACATCTCAGGAATTCAGAGCCTACATTTTCCAGAGCAGTGGTTCTCTGCCTGGAGGCACCTTTGTCCCTAGGGAACATTTAGAAATGGCTGAAGACAGTTTTGGTTGTCACAATTGGGGGTGGGAATGTGTTAGTTTCCTACTGCTGCTTCAGCAAATCACCCCAAATTTAGTGGCTTAGAGCAACACAAATTTATTGTCTTACAGTTCTGGAGGTCAGACGTCTGAAGTGGGTCTCTCTGGGCTAACGTCAAGGTGTTGGCAGGGCTGTCTTCCTTCTGGAGCCTCTAGGATCTGTTTCTTTGGCTTTTCCAGTGGCCCATTTCCTCCATCTTCACAGCCAGCCATATTGCATCTCTTTGACCCTCTTCCAGTCATTTCTCCTTCAGATTCTCCTAAGGACTCTGGTGATAACATTGGGCTCACCTGGACAGTCCAGGATAATCTCATCATTTTAAGGGCAGTTGATTGGCAACCTTTAATTCCATCTGCAACCTTAATTTTCCTTTGCCATGTGACTGAACATATTCACAGGTTCCGGAGATTAGGATGTGGATATCTTTGGTGAGACATTATTCTACTGTCATCTAGTGGCTAGACCCCAGCGATGCTGCTAAACACTCTACAATGTACAGGACAGCCCCCACAATAAAGAGCCACCTACCTGGTCCTTAGTGTCAAGAGTGCCCAGGCTGAGAAACCCTGTGGTAGAGAATGGGGAAAATTGGTCATTTTTAAGCATTAGGGTGTAGCATGATAAGATGTGTGTTTTAGAGATCACTCTGGTGTCTGCTGGGAGGCGGGGGGGGGGGGTTGGGGGCATGTGTTAGTAGAGTGAAAGAAGCAGGAAGATTGATACGCAGAGGAGGTGGACATGGGAAAACCATGCCAACGATCCAATAAACAAATGGGAGTTGGCATATAAACATAATACTTCTGTATTTCTTACTTTTCATTTTAGCAGATTGTTTTCTTGCACTATTGAACTACTTCTGGTACGCTGGTCTCTGTAGACCAGTGGTTTTCACTGGAGGCAAGTTGGCACTCTCGGCACATTTGGAAATACCTGGTGGCATTTTTTATTGCCAGAGCTGGGATGGGAGGATGCTACTGGCATCTGGTAGGTGGAGGCCAGGGATGCTGGTGATCATCCTACCATGCACAGAACAGCCAACCACAAGAAGCAATTATCCTGCTCGTAATTTCAGTAGTGCTGAGGTTGAGAAAACGGTATAATGCGCTACTTTATATAAGAAACTGAATTCTAGATTTTGCTTGCCAGTACCATTTTCTCTCATGCTTGTGTCTTTACTCTTTGTCGTTTTCTTCTTTTTTGGTATATGTCAACCAAGGCTCTGAATTGGAAAAAAGAACAACAAGACTTTTCAAAAGGCATTGTGGATAGGAAAAAGATAGGGGGTGTCTAAATATATGTTTAGGGAAGAATTGAATGGTAAATATATAATGATGGAAACTGGAATTAAAATTTAAAACGTGGGCAGAGAGGGATATTGCTATTAAAAATAGAGGCTCGCCCATGTCACCAAAGAGGAAGTAATTAGAGTAAGACAGCTTCAAAGAGGTAATTGACAAAGGGCACTTTATAGGGAATTATGCCTTTTATTTTAAAGATTTTTATTGGGGAATTGGGGGGATGTGAACAGTGCTGGGGAACTGGGGAAAGGGGAACAGACAAGTTGCTGTCATTTTGTTCTTCAATCTAGTTGTGGAGGATGTTGCTTCACTGGCCCAAGTTGGCACCATCATTACGCTCTTCCCGGGTGAGGCAGATCAGTCGCCGGCTTCTGGATGGCCGCTCACTGCGGCTGCTGGCCGCTCACGCTGGCTGCTGGCCACACACGGTAGCCCATGGCAATTCACTGCCACAGGGACTGCAGCCCACGCCGTCGCCGGCGACTCATGGCAGCCCAGCTCCAGGTTGAGCTGTTGTTCAGCATCTTAGCTGTGGAGGGCAGTGTCACTGGCCCTCATATGTGGGATCCGAACCGGGGCCCTCTGGCATCCCAAGCGAGTTCTTAACCATCGTGCCACTCGGCCGGCCCGGGAATTATGCCTTAAATCAACATAAAGACCTAAGAATTGTAAAATTGGAAAGTAGTTATTCAACTTTCATATGCTCTCTTTTGGAGTATCTCTGCTAGAATTCGTTTCTAAAGTAATTTTTTACTTAAATAGAGAATAATGTGGAAACAACTTCTTCTCAGGTGCCTTAGAGTAGAGCTTTCATCAGAATTTTTGCATGTGAGGGGTGGAAAGTACAAATTTTAGATTTAGAAAGGACCTTGTGTGGCTGCAGCTTCCGTATTTTACAGCTAAAGGGAGGGACTGAAAGGGTTAAGACGAAGCTCAGACAACAAGCTGAGAGCACAATCACCCTGAAATCCTTTTTCACTCTCAATATAATCTGGCAAACTTCTGGGAAAAGTAAGTGACCACAAACACCTTAATGAACCATGGCAATTATTCCCATTACTTACCTGAAACAATTCTCTCAAAGGTGCCCCCATTTCTTGACTCTTTAGACATCCTTTGGCTGGACTTTTGTGCAGAGCTTTCAGCGCTGTTCCGCGCCCCCTCACTCACCCAGAGGAATCGCACTCCCCTCCGTACTGCTCGTGTCTCCATCTCTAAGGCCTCGTCCTGCTCTTTTGCCGCTGTGCTTCTCTTGGCCCACCCGTTCCTACAGTTCTGCGTTGTTTCTTCCAGTCATCCTCCCTGGATGATCTCAGTCACTTTTGTCGCTTCAGCTGTCACCCCTGTCTGGGACACTCCTACCTTGGTGTCTAACTGCGACCTTGTGTGTGAGCTCCTGCCATCTATTTCTGATTTTCTGCAAGACATCTCTCAGTGCCCCCTGGAGCCATCAAAATGTACAGGGTTGAAACAGGACAGATCGGCACCCCCTTCCTCTGAGCACGTTTCATGTTCTGTATTATTCTGGTTGGTGTCACCATTTCCCACCTGCTTAGTTTTATCAGAGATGGCTGGAGATGTCTGCAGTTTTCCTCTTCTTTTCTTTCTCCCATCTTCTCCAATAAGTTATCAAATCCTGTTGTGTTTACTTCTCATTCACTCCATTCTAGAAAGAATTTGAAGTGGACTGTCTCCAAGTCCTGACATCTCTCCCAGCTGTTCCTTCTCATTGCCACTGCAGGACCCACTGTCTTTGGGTCCTCATTTACTGTGGCCTCCTGCCTTAAGTTTCTCTCTTTCCATCTGGCTTGTGGGCCGTCTACTCTGAACACATAATTGTAATCATGTTAACTCCCTGAGAATAAACCTTTGCTGGGGCTCGGGGTGTACAGAATGGAATCCAAACTGCTTAGCCCATCATTTCAAAGCCTTTTCCAATATAATCTCAGCCAACCTCCTCCCCTTCCTCCAGGATCTCCGGTCCAGCAAAGCCAAACTAGCCACTCAGTCAGGCAGTCATCAACTATTTGTGGAGCACCGGCTATGCACTTGACAGTGGGGCTATGTGAAACAATCAGACATGGCCCCAAAAGGTGCTCACTGGTTTGTGAAAGTGACACTTTCAAATAAATAAATCCTTGCACTTGTTCACAATGATGGGAGGACTCAGACAGATAGAGTAATGGGCCTCTCAGAGATGTCCATGTCCTAATCTCCAGAGCCCATGGATATGGTAACTACCATGACAAACAGGACTTGGCACATGTGATTAAGTTAAGGATCTTGACGGGAAATTCTCATGGATTATCTGGGTAAGCCATGTAGTCACAGTGGTCCTTCTAAGAGGGAGGCAGGGGGGTCAGAGTTAGAGAAGGAGATGTGAGGACAGAATTAGGGAGGGAAGGAGAGAGAAGGAGAGAGAGAGAGAGAGAGAGAGAGAGAGAGAGAGAGAGATTGAGATTGAGGGGGGTATGGGGTGGAGATTTTGAAAATGCTACACTGCTGGCTTTGAAAATGGAGGAAGGAGTCACCAGCCCAGGAATGGGACAGCCTCTAGAAGCTGGAAAACACAAGGAAAATGGATTGTGCCCTAGAACATGCAGAAGGAATGCAGCTCTGCTGATGTCTTGAGCCTAGACCAGTGAGACTTCTGACCTCCAAGACTGTAAGAGAGTAGATGTGTGTTGCTTTAAGTCAGGACATTGTGGTAATATGTCACAGAGGCCATAGGAAACTGATACAAGGACTAAGGAGGTCCTGGATGCTTCAACTGAAACCAGTGATGAGGAGGCTTTTGCAAACAAAAAGAAGGGATGTAGCACTCCAGCTAGAAGGAATGGCCCATAGTTAAGACGAAGCCTAGTACAGTAATACCCCCTCAGGTGTGGTGTTGCTTTCCGTGGTTTCAGCGACCTGCAGTCAAATGCGGTGTGAAAATATTAAATGAAAAATTCCCAAAATAAACAATTCATTAATTTTAAATTGCATGCCATTCTGAGTAGTGTGATGAAATCCCGCTCTGTCCCACCCAGGACCTGAATCGTCCCTGTGTCCAGCGTACCCATGCTGTAGACACTCCCCGCCTGTTAGTCACTCAGCAGCCATCTAGGCTATCAGAATCACTGTCACGGTATCACAGGGCTTGTGTTCAAGCCACTCTTATTTTACTTAATAACGGCCCCAGAGCGCAAGAGCAGTGATGCTGGCAGTTCAGCTATGCCCAAGAGAAGCCGTAAAATGCTTCTTTGAAATGAAAAGGTGACATTTCTCCACTTAATTAGGAAAGAGAAAAAATCATGTACTGAGGTTGCTAAGATCTATGGTGAGAACGAACCTATCAGTGAAATTGTGGTGAAGAAAAAAGAAATTCATGCTAGTTTGTTGAGAGACACAGGCCAGATTCACATAAGTTTTATTATAGTATATTGGTTTTTTTTAAAGATTTTATTGGGGAATTGGGGGGAGGGAACACCATTGGGGACTCAAGGGAGGGGAACAGGTGCTGTCCTTTTCGTTCTTCAGTCTAGTTGTGGAGGACGTTGCTTCACTGGCCCATGTTGTTATTGTCATTGCGCTCTTCTCGGCTAAGGCAGCCACTCACCAGCCATTGGACAGCCACTCACGGCCGCTCACGCTGGCTGCTGGCCACTCTCAGTAGCTCACGGCAGCCCACTGCAACCCCCCTATAGCCTATGCCATCGCCAGCGACTCACGGCAGCCCAGGTCCAGGTCGAGCTTTTGTTCACCATCTTAGCTGTACAGGGTGCAGCGTCACTGGCTCTCATGTGGGATCCAAACAGGGGCCCTGCTGCTCAGAGCTGGCATCCCAAGCCAACTCTTAGCCAACGAGCCACTTGGCCGACTCCTATAATATATTGTTATACAGTTCTATTTTATTACTCATTATTGTTGCTATTCTCATACTGTGCCTAATTTATAAATTAAACTTTATCATAGGTATGTATAATAGGAAAACACATAGTGTATATAGGGTTCAGTACTATCTGTGGTTTCAGGCATCTACTGGGGCTCTTGGAATGTGTCCCCTGCAGATAAGAGGGAATTACTATATGCTTCAAGAACTTCGGGGGCTGGCCGAGTGGCGCGTTGGTTAAGAGCTGGCTTGGGATGCCAGAGGGCTCTGGTTCGGATCCCACATATGAGGACCAGTGACACTGTCCTCTACAGCTAAGATGCTGAACAACAGCTCGACCTGGAGCTGGGCTGCCGTGAGTCTCCGGTGATGGCATAGGCTGCAGCCCCTGCGGCAATGGGTTGCCATGGGCTACCGTGTGTAGCCAGCAGCCAGCGTGAGTGGCCAGCAGCCGGAGTGAGTGGTCATCCAGAAGCCGGCGACTGATCTGCCTCGCCCGGGAAGAGCGCAATGATGGTGCCAACTTGGGCCAGTGAAGCAACGTCCTCCACAACTAGACTGAAGAACAAAAGGACAGCAACTTGTCTGTTCCCCTTCCCACAATTCCCCAATAAATATATTAAGAAAAAAAAGAATTTAGGAAAATTCAGCTGGAATGGAGCATGGGAGTGGGGATATGGTAAACAATAAGTCTGTCTGGCCTTGAATGTCATAATACAGATATTTTTATTTAATGGAGAAGTTCCCTGCGGAGATTTTTTTTCCTTCTTACTCTGCTTTTGATTACCTCGTCCCCTACCTGTCTGAGAATGATCCATTTCTACTTTATGGCTCAACCAGATGCCACCTTCAAATACATAAGCTTTGACTATGGTACATATTGTCACACATTCAGAATTTGCAGAAATGTGAGCTCATTTGCCACAGTGGAATTTTGCTTCTTCTTATCTGGTGTCCTCAGAAGGGAAAGTGTGTTTCATGTCAGAATTCAGTCAACAACTAAGGGAATCTGTGTTCCGACAATGGTTCTCCAAGCCCCAGAGACACACCTTTGGGACTTGACATCTTGTTCTACAGTTTACTGAGTGCTGGCTGAGCCATTGCTTATGATAAAGACAGCGAGACTGTAATTGCAACTATGTTACAATATGGCAAAAAAGTAGAATGTAATGTGTGAAGAAGTGAAATTAGTTATTTTGTTATCTGGTAAAGAATGATGTTTTCATTAGCTATTGGGAAATGCAAATCAAACCCACAAGAGATACCACTTCATACCCACTAAGATAGCTGTAAAAAAAAAAAGATAATGACAAGTGTTGGTAAGGAGAAATTGAAACTCTCATAAACTGCTCATGAGAATGTAAAATGTAAAACACTGTGGCAGTTTTTCAAAAAGTTAAACAGAGTTACTATATGACCCAGCAATTCCACCTCTAGGGATATACCCAAGAAAAGTGAAAACACATCCACACAAAAACTTGTACATGAATGTTCATAGCAGCATGATTCATAATAGACAAAATGGTGGAAAGAACCAAATGCCCACCAACAGATGAGTGGATAAAAAATATGGTCTATCCATACAATACAAGATTATTCAGCAATAAAAAGGCATGAAATACGGGTACATGCTACAACATGGTGGAACCTTGAAAACATGTTCCGTTAAAGAAGCCGCTACAAAGGTCCATATATTGTATGAGTCCATTTTTCAGAAATGTGCAGAATGGGCAAATCCATAGAGACAGAAAAATAGATGAGTGGTTGCCAGGGGCTGAGGGGAGAGGGAATAGGGGTGACTGCTGCTGGGCACAGGTTTCCTTTTGCGGTGATGAAAGTGTTCTGGAACTAGATAGAGGTGACGGATGCAGAATTCTGTGACTATACTAAAAATTGCTGACTCATACACTTTGAAAAGGTGAATTTTATGGTACGTGAATTTTAATATCAATTAAAAAGTGGTGTTCATGACTTTTAGAAAACATACTAATATTGTTGCTGCATCTTCTTTTCAATAAAACATAGACATAAATATAGAGGAGCAGAGTTGTGTGGTAACCCAGGCCGAATATGTATTAAATGCTGTCTTTAAACAGCTGACAAGGGAGGTTGTAACTGTTCTGGCAGATTCGATGGAAGAGTCAGCAGCCAGCCCAAGGTTCCCTGAGATTGGTTACTGGGGAAATTCTGGGTCCTGGTTATTACACTTTGGAAGCAAGCACAAAGAAGCTATTACAAAGATTATTTTTCAGAATAGGCGGAGACTTTTAAAACTACTTACAATCTTGAAATTTCCTGGCCATATCATAACAAAGCGGTTAAATGGCCAAAGATTTTCAGGAGCCATTAGAATGAAAAGCAGCTTGAGAAACCCACCCATTAAGTGACATGCTGAGCGACCCAAGAGGAGAAGGCTGAGCTTAGAATAGCCATGTCTTTGGAGAAATTGGAAATGAATTGATTTGGGTGGCCCAGGGATTAAGGAAAAGAACATGGTTTCATTTCTGTATACCTGGATAGCTCATGGAAACAGGTGAATTAATACCACCTGCAGGAGCTGCAGTGTGAATAAGCATGCGATAAATTCTCAGCTTGCATTGCCAATAGCTTCAGCTCTCAGGGGTTGAGATCAGGCGAGCTCGCACTCTGAGAACCAAATGTGGATAGAGATGGGGAAAGAGAAACCTTAGGAGACAATAGCTACATTGTTTCAGGGTTAGTATAACAGGGCCTCTGCTATAGCTCAGAATTTGGTCCAGGGCAATCCTGGAATGAATGGGCCACAAGGTTTTCTAGCGTTTGAGCAAAGTATCATTCTGCTCACATTGGAACTTCTGATTGATTCTTTGCTCACTTATTTCAGTTGATGGGTAATGATAGTAATCATTAGCGAAATAACAATATCTGTAGAATGCTCACCAGTTTTTTGTTGTTACGCCTCTGTAGGGTGATAGTATCAATCTTTATTTTGTAGATGGGGACACTGAGACTCCAATTAAGAGGGAGCCAGACTTAGCTGGAGAGGAAATGAAGCGAATGGGTTAGAGCAGGACTCTGAACCAGACTGCCTGGGTTCAAGCTCCAGCTCTGCCCTATGACATTGAGGAAATTGCAAAGCATGTTTATGCCTCAGTTTCCTTATCTGTGAAATGGAGATAATGAAAGTGTCTGCCCCAAAGATTTTTTGTGAGGATCTTATGACTTAATTACAGTCATGAACCACATAGCAATGTTTCTGTCAGTGATGGACCGCGTATGCGTGTACAATGGTGGTCCCATAAGATTATAATGATAGAAAAATTTCTATCATCTAGTGACACTGTAGCCATCATAATGTTGTAACGTTTAGATATGTTAGATACACAAATACCATTGTGTTACAATTGCCTACCATCCTTAGTAACATGCTATACAGGTATGTAGTCTAAGAGCAAAAGGCTATCCCACACAGCCTAGGTGTGTAGTAGACTGTGCCATCTAGTTTTGTGTAAGTGCCTCTTTGATGTCACAATGACAAAAACCCGCTAATGACACATTTCTCAGAACATATCCCCATTGTTAAGTAGCGCATGGCTGTATTTGGAAAGTAAGTGCTCAGTACATAGGAAGTACTAAAAGATGCCAAGGAGGGCAAGGTTAAATAAAATGGAAGACTTGCCCAGGTCATACAGCTAGGAGGCAACAGTGGTAGGACTTGGATTAAAGTATTACTTTAGTAAAAAAATAAATTTATTCCCCACCTCCTGTGTGTGACAGGAACCTTGGTCTTTCCACCATGGCAGTTGAAGAGGGCTTAGGTTATCCACAAGTGAATGAGTAGACCCAGCTGAGTTGGACGACAGCAGAAGGCAATTGAAGATTTATTTTGCAAGCTGTTAATAAGGTATACTTTTCATGACAGGCTTTGGAGCACCAGCAAGCTGTCACCCCAGGCATTTTGGCCTGCTGACTTGCAACACAGGAATTTGCCACACTTTCTGGATTCGGTGTAACCCAAGACATGCCCCCAGGCCAAGGGGCAGCCTTCGTTCCCATACACGAATCACAGTAACTTCATCAGACACTTTGTGTTTGTAGGATATTTAGTATGGTGGAAACCTGAGTCTCTAGCTGGTAAACGGCAACATGCTCTCCCACTTCAAGTCTGGTGTTCTTATTACTTCCTTGTGCTACTACTATCATGTGAGATCAAGCTGACCACTTGTGTGGCTCATCTCATTAATATCTTTCCAAGGTAAGAAGGTAGCATCACTCAGTTGAGACAATACCATCCACAGATGCTGCTTTTTTGTTCAAAATCTAACTGTAACTCCCACGAACATTTCTAGAGTGACTTCAGCATTCTATGAAGAAAACAGAATATTAGGAGGGGAAGGTCCTTAAAAGTCTTGTATGTAGTCCAGACATCCATGTGGTACTTAAATCCAATCCACAACATCCCTAGTTTATGCGCCTCCAAATGGAGACCTTTAGATTATAACGGGCATGGAAATTCTAACTGGAATTTTGTTAAAAACCAGCCTCCCTGGTACTTACATCATGCTACAAATGAATTCTGCTGCCCCGTTATACAATCACCAATATTGTATTATCATTGTCGGTAAAGAAGTGCCTGTTTGCTTAGCTTTCTTTCCGAGTGTCAAAACAAAGCGTGGTCATTTTTTTCTCTTTGGCAGATAAGAATTGTGAATCTATGAAACTAGACTTGAAGACTAGTTTAAACTATTGACCTGAAGATATCTTGCAGACTACTTATAGAAATCCAAAATTAGAACTCACTGTCTCCAGGTTCTCGGTGCACATCCAATGCGTCAGATTTCTTCCTTCCATGATTTATAAGCGAGCTCACAGACAGGTGCACTTTTTATATTACATCACAGAGTGTTGCTCTGGGTCTTTCTGTAAGCCCCCACAGACACATGTTGAATTTTGATTCTAACGTTTATACATTGTAAATAAATAGTGTTGTTAGAATGTGTTTGTCAAAATGCCAAGAAAATAAATGTGAAAGGCAATCTGGAGATGGTAAGCAGAATTGAAGGTCAAGAAGTGTGACATGAGCCCCAGACTAACTTCAGAAGTTCTGGGTCATGAACTCAGCAACTCTATTATTGTTCTGCAATGGCACTATTTTAATCTCTTCATTTCAGATTAAATTGGAAATATATGACTTTTTCTCATATAACTGAGAGCACACTGTTAAAGATTGGTAAAGTGTTATGGAAATGATCCAATATTTAGGTTCTTGTTCAGGGTTCCTTTAGTTGAAATAGGCTATTCAGAGTTACAAGGTTACAAAAAGGTGAAATAGTTCGTTGCTCTTTGCAATATTGTTCTGAGTTTTGGTTCTCCCTGGGGTAGCTAGCTAGGTATAGAAGAGTCAGTGGGTTGTGATTGTCTAGCTTGCCTTTCCTCATTTAGAAATATTCCTCTTAGGGAAGTGTTTCAAATCCTGCTATGTTCTATTCTCCTCATAAGGTGTAATTTCTAATTTTCATGCAGATATGATAGCTGTAGCTTATGTAAACATTCATTTAAATATAAAGCCATTCTAAAAAAGCAATGCTATTTTTTTAAAGTTCATTGAATAAGAAAGTTGAATGGTCAAGGAGAAAATTACCTTAGTATATCTACAAAGATTCCTTCTAAATCATTAATTAAATGTTTCTATGTAATATTTTTATAATGCAGAAAGGTTCATCTTTTTTTTATTTGGAAAGATTTCTTGCAGAGTTTTAGATCACAGTCTATTAGTGAAATTTGTCTCTCTATATATTTATACACACAACTTTTATTGTGACTTCATAACATTTTGCTTTAGAAAAAAATCAGTGGTTTATTACCATACATAATTAAAGCAATGTGGGTAAATGATTTTTATGAAAATATAAGCTTTTAAAACTCTATGAAGAAATGTAGGAGAAGCAAAAGCTCTGTGTCTTAGTTTGAGTTTCTCCAAAGGCAGGACCTAGGTGAGTACAGTTTATTTGGGAGGTGATTCCAGGAAGCATGAGTGAAGAACAAGGGAGAATGAAACACCATTGTAAGGCTGTGTCATGGAAGTGACAGCTGTGGAAAACGGGATGGCCAATGTTCCACCAGGACCACTAGAAAACGTAGAGTGCCTCTTAGGGTGCTCTACCTGTGTTTCAGTTACCTGTTCTGCATAACCACCCCTGCCCTCACAAGCTTAGTGGCATGATTCTATGGATCAGGAATTAGATAAGGCTCAGCTGGGCATTTCTGTTTCACGTGTGTGATGTGATTTTAGGGTGGATCATGAATTCTGGAATTGTTTGACATATGAGCTAATCTCGTGCCCAACCAGCCATTGAGATCCAAAAAACAGGACAAGCAATAAACAAACAACTTTTTAACTTTGTATTTTGCAGTGATTCTAGATTTACAGAAGAGTAGTAGCACAGATAGTACAGAGGGTTCCCATATGCCCTTCATGCCGCTTCCCGTAATGTCAGCATTTTACATGACCATGGTACATTTATGAAAACTAAGGAATAAACCTTGATAACAGCTTTGTAACCAAGGTGATCTTATTGATACTTCAAATGCAATACCTTTACCTGAAATGCAGAACTTGTTTGGAGTCCTCAGTTTTTCCACTAATGTTCTTTGTCAGTTCCAGGAATCCACAGTATATTTAGTTAACATGGCTTCTTGGTCTCCCTACCATTAGTCTTTCATGACCTTTCCATCTTTGTAGCATGTTCCTCAGTTTTGGTTTGTTTGATGTTTTCTCCTGATTAGACTACAGTAGTGAGAGGAATATATGCAATGCCATTTGAATGTCAAGTGTCACTGTTTATCTACACTAGCAAAATATAATGTGTCCATTAATGGTGATACATTTCACACAGTCAGTACCATCTTTTCTGTCTGTGTGGAAACATGGCTATATGCAGTTGGGCAGATGAGATTTTTTTAAAAAAATTATTTATTTATTTTTTTAAAGATTTGATTGGGGAATTGGGTTAGGGGAACAGCGTTGGGGAATTGGGGAAGGGGAACAGACAAGTTGCTGTCCTTTTGTTCTTCAGTCTAGTTGTGGAGGAGATTGCTTCACTGGTCCATGTTGGTATCATCATTGCACTCTTCCCAGGTGAGGCAGATCGGTCACCAGCCATCGGATGGCAGCTCATGCCGGCTGCTCACGGTGGCTGCTGGCCACTCACGGTAGCTTACAGGAGCCCACTGCAGCCCCACTGCAGCCTATGCCGTCGCTGGCGACTCATGGCAGCCCAGCTCCAGGTGGAGCTGTTGTTCACCATCTTAGCTGTAGAGGGCGCAGCGTCACTGGCCCTCATGTGGGATCTGAACCAGGGCCCTGCTGCTCAGAGCTGGCATCCCAAGCCAACTCTTAACCAATGTGCCACTCGGCCAGCCCGCAGGTGCGATGTTGAGGGGATAAACTGTGGCTAAGGGACTGAAGAAAGCCACCTTGTAACAGTGATCTCACTAACAGCCAATTGATTTGATTGGCCCTTCAGCCATATTCTTGCTCAGTAATTTGGATTTGTCCACCTTCTTCTCCATCACACGAGAAGCCCTCTCATAGGGTACTACTTTGTCTGCTCTTATTGCCATCCTGAGCCATCAATGAACATTTCTTTGGGTGCTGCGTTTGGTGGTGTGTGAGGCTGGGAGAAATCTAAGATCAAATGCTCTTTGTCATTCCCCTATCAGAGTGGGGAGGAGAAGCTGGGCTTTGAGTAAATATTCATTTATATCAGCAGCATTCCTGTGTGCTCATTCGCTGCTTGCTTCTCTTGTTAACAGTGCTAGAATAAACACATAATTCTACCAAAATATTAGCAGTGTGTGCTGTTTTCTTTCACTTGCCAAGATTGTTTTATAATAAATACCATTGGAAAAAGTACCATTGGCCAGCATCCTCGGCAGTTACATTAATATCTTTAGATAACTAAGTATGGATTTGGGAGGCACTTTGCAAAGAGAAGCTAAATATGCCTTATTTCTACTGCATCCTATAAATATACTGATCTTGTTACCTTTGAACTTGATTTGAACATAACATATTTCTCTTGGTTGACAAAAGTTGATGTCATTGTTTCCTATGATATTCACTAATTAAATATCTTTTAGAAGGTAAGTCTAACAATGTTTCTTTTAAAACTGAGCGATTCTAAAACAGATGTTCATAATGCGGTTTCATGGTAGAAATTCGTACATTAAATCGGATATTCACATTTGTCAAAAATAATTTTAGACAAATGGAAGAAATGGGTTTGCTCAACAATTTTTTCCCCTTGGCTAATATTGTGTCTTGGTTTCAACTGTCACTTCAGGCTAAATCAGGTTTGTACTCATGGCAGGTGCAGGGGTGTAAGAGATGGGAGAGGGTGCTCCACAGTGTCTTGAGGGGTGACCTGGAAACTGCACAGCATCACTTCTGCTGTCTTCTGTCGGACAAGTCAGAGGCCAGTCCAGATTCAAAGGATGGGGGAATAGCCTCCGTCTATTAATGGAAATTTCTGCCAAATTGCAAGGGGACAATTCCATTTCCTGATCAATCGACAGCTATTTTATATATAAATGACTTGGCATTTTGAAGTGTGTATACAAAGATAATCAGAAGGAAATACGTACATCAAAATGTTACATTATAATATCTGTGGATGAATTTCAATATTTGTTTTTCATTTTTGTATTTTTGGTTCTTCTGAAATTAGTATGTTTTACTTGTGTAAGTTAGACAATAGTTGTAAAAAATTAAAGTGTGTTGGGAGCATAGAAGAGGGACTGGGTATTTCTGTCTATGAGGAAGGTACTAACATTTTTTTCCAAATAGCAAGAATAGTAAATCATAGCCCTCTGGGGGGTAAACTTGTGTAGAACGTGTGTGTGTGTGTGTGTGTGTGTGTGTGTGTGTGTGTGTAAAATGCTAAATATACTGTTTTTGGATGGGAATCCCAGCTTTTTAATCAAACTTTTAGAGTTTTTATACTTATTTTCACTAATCGCTGCCTGCCAAGAAGAAAACATAGAAGAGGAGACACTCTAGTTGTAGCTCCTAAATCTGGGAGGCTGATCATGGGAGAAGGAACTCTGTACTGCGGACTGCTCTGTGTGACTGTTGTTGGGTGCACAGCTAGATGGTGGGTGCGTGGGTGGGGCAATGGCTGCGAAAACCTCTTTTATTCCCCAGTACTTTCTCAAAAATCTCAAATGTGCTCTTCACAGAAACAAAAGTAGGGAAGTATAACAGTAGAACCAAATATTAATTAGATTTCAGCTATAGGCATTATTCCCTGTAATTGTTTTTAAAAAAGCTTTGAATTTATTTCACATGCTGTGCAATTCACCCATTTAAAATATAGAATTCAGTGTTTTCTAGACACAGAGTTGTGCAACCATCAATTTTAGAGTATTTCCATCACTCCAAGCAGAAATCCAGTACCCATTAAGCAGTCACTCCCCATTCCTCGCCCCCAGCTCCTGGCAACCACTAGTCTGCCATCTCTTTCTGTCTCCTTGAACTTGTCTATTTTGGATATTTTATATAAATGCAATTATACAATAGGTAGTATTTTGTTTATGGCTTCTTTCACTTAACAAAATTGCTTCAAGGTTCACCCACATTGTAGTTGTAGCATGGACCAGTATTTCATTTCTTTTTGTTGCTGAATGATGTTCCATTGTGTGGATGGACCACACATCTTGTCTATCCACTCATCGATTGATAGACATTTGAGTTGTTTCCACTTTGGGGCTGTTGTGAATAATGCTGCTATGAACATTCATGTACAAGTCTTTGTGTAGACATACATTTTCAATTCTCTTGGGTCGATACCTAGGAGTAGAATTTCTAGGTACACTGAGGTTTAAAAAAATTCATGGCTTAGGCTCATTTGGCAAATATGATAGTTTTACAGGGAATATAATACTTCGGCCTAAGCAAGGTGTGACTAGAAGGCATGTTATGAGTAAATATCTCATGATTTTCCAAACAGTAGCTCTACAGATGTTTTTAAGTGGCAGAGCCAAAGTTGGCACAGGTGCACGGCATCTCGAGGTGAGTACAGTATTTTGAACTGTGTGTAAATTTCCTGCTTGTTTCCAAAATATACTGCATATATAAAAAAATGAAATCTTACATTTAATGTTGAATATGTGGTATATTGCATATACTTGGTATTACAGTGGATACATGCTTAATTGAAAAAGATGAAATGGTTCTGTGCCTGGGGACTGAAAATGAGTAAAAGACAGGGTAAAGTTATAAACTATTTATTGGTCTGTCAAATGATGTAGAAAAGGTTCGCAGGTTTGTTATTTTTTTAGTGGCATTTTTCTAAAGGGAGAAAGGCATTATGAGACAAAAAAGATGAGAAAGCAAGTGATGTTGTTAAGCTTTTGCCAGAATATAATTGATAATTACCTGCAGCTGAGCAGAAACCACGTGCACATGCTTAGAATTTGCTGAAGCAGTTTGTAGGCTTTCCTCCCTGTGGGCTACTAAAAATTTTCAACCTAAAAGCACTTGAACAAGGAGAATACTGCCTTTTTTAAAAACTGTGGTGTCTATTCAAGCATGTAGAATGCACGTTTTGATAAAATGCTCCAAAGACAGGTTGTGGAAGTATTTATAATGTACATATCAGTTTATTCCCATAATTTAAATGCATGCTTTTTACATTTTTTATTTTTCTCTGAAGTTTTTCAATGTCTGTTTGCCCAAATTTATTACATCATCTGTTACTTTACCAAAATGTCACATATGCTATGACTTCCTTCTGGCGGAAGGCGACTGTTGAGCATATCAAAACGAAAAGATTCCCCTTCTCTTCTGAGGTACTTGCATACTGGTCGGTATGTCGTATCCCAGGCTACGTGTTGTTGCTGAAGAACAAGACGCTGGCTTTGGGAGTTTTCTCCCATCTGAGCAATCTTCTCGGAACCACAGAAGTCCCCTTCTTTCATGTGAGGGAATAGATTTTACTCCGCGCCGTCCTGCGAGTGCAGATTTGGCAAGCCCTTGTCACTGTGCATTCAGGGAGGCTGGTTTGGCCTATGCTTTCTGCACGGCAGAAAGTGATTCTTTGATCCTTTGTGAAATCAGATAAGTAGGTGACCAGTTGTCCCAAGGACAAGTTGTCTCCCTCTACTTTCTCCCATGGGCCAGCCAGGAAAAGAATTGATCCATCTGTCCATCTACCAGTAAGTATTTGTCAAATATCCAAGCCTCTGTCACCGCCCAAAATCTTCTGATGTAAAACTGCCCAACTTTCATACAGATGAGCCATTCTGGTTAAATAGCACACAGGAAAAATTAGAGAATAGCATAGAAGTATCACACTGGGGTAAAACTGTGCAGGGATGCCTGATAATTCTGTCTAAATTGAGAGAAGAAAGAATTTGGGGTGTTTGGGAGTTATCAAAGAAGACCTGAAAAATGGGGGAAGGGGATGGGACTTGAACTGGCTGTGGAGATAGGTAGAATGTCAACATATGTAGTGGAGACTCTTTCAAGCATTTGCGGTTAGGGAAGCAATATGAACAACTGCTCTAAGAGAGAAGAGTCTGAACAGCAGTTCTAAGGAAGAAGTAATCGCTGCACGTGTGAGATTGTGACTGGGGTCCCAGTAATAGGATATAGCAGCAAAACCAGAAAGCTAGCTTTCTAAGCAGCTGAGCAAACCTCTTATTTTCTTGATGTATCCTTGTCTGCCACAAGGTGTACTTTACAATAGGAGGCCCTTGAAGGCGAGGGCATTTATGTATTCCATTTCAAAACACCTGAGTTTCAGAAAGTAAACAAAAGTAGAGTTAGGATGAACTCCCAATTCTAGTGTAGGAGAATTTTTCTTCTTCAATTCAATAAAAAGATTAGTATTTGGTGTTTTTTGTTATGATCAGTGGGAAGCCAAATACAGACACAACCCTAGAAGATAATGCCATGCCAAGTTTATGTTCTCTTGAGCAATGGATGTGGAACCAACAATTTTAGCCTGATGTGGGAGCAGTGAGGAGGGATTGGAGGGGGGAATATTCATGTTCACTTACACATGGCATGGCTCTTCTGTCTCCTTTACATTTTACTAGATTTTAAAACTATGGAATCAGAACCTTATCCAAAATGTTGCTGTAAGAGATCCTCTGGTAACATCAGCGGTCATTGAAACGTGTACTTTTTTCTGGCATAAAATCATACCTGCAGGATGACCTTCTTGCTTGCCAAAAGTCACTTAAAATTTTAATAAAAATTGGCTTAAGCTTATAAGGAGGCTTTCAAAATATTAAGGATGGTTCTCATATCATTTTAAAACTCAATGGTTAAGGACAGGGGC
>NW_017731505.1:1389663-1391854 GCF_001890085.2 Hipposideros armiger
AAAATGACATCGACGAGGAGGTTTAGAAAGATTAAGGACATGTTAAATGGAAGGATGGAAGTTTGTAATCAGAGAACATTTGTAGGTCAAGTGCTTCCAAATGATTGTAAGTATCCAAGGTGAGGTGACCGTCCCCATGAATGGCAACCTTGGAATAAATAGAGTTCTCTGGACCTCAGGAAATGGAGGAACTGTGAGGTTATGGGCTGCACCGATGCTGGTCACTAACAGTAATGATAGAAGAGGAGGCGGATGGAGAGTAGGCAAGTGCCGTCCTTCCCTAGCTCTCTCGGGATGAATTAAGTAATTTTGTGTAGACATGTAAAGGTATAAGATGTGCAAGACCCACTGTTCTACTTGTGTGTGCACGCACACCCACACTCCCACACCCACTTCCACACACACTGGTGTATCTGAAGCATCTGAGATGAGCACATGACAATAATAATTAAGTGCTCATTGTAGGCCAATGACCAAAATTAGCCATGGTTGGGAGCTATGGAAAGATTAGGAGACATAATTATCTTCTGCTGATAGCAAAGCAGGAAATATTTATATGCATCTGAAATATTTAAACAGGGAGAAAACAGTTCTCATTTTGCCAGACTATCCTTATATCCATTTTGTGGGAAAGGCTCCATACTAGGGCAAAGGAGTTGATCTTTTCACTGCCTGCTTGCTTTGATGTAGCAGAGTTGGGGTGGCATTTTTAGGGGAGCTCTGGACGAAGTGGTCATCATTGTTTCTGTTCATAGTGTGGTACCTAAAGTTGTATATGGTTTGAATTTCTTTACTCTCTGGTAATCAACTTGCTGTAGATGACCACAGAAGGGAACATAGTATTGCTGCTGTTTGCACAGATGCAAACTATACAAAGAAACTAGCTATTTTAAAAGGAAGTTTTTGTAAAACGACTAGTAAGGCTTTCCATAAGAAATCCTTTAAATCCTCAACAGTAGTTAATAATGCAATTTCCTTTTTACAGATTCCCTTATATCTTTCCCAAATCAGAAGACGATGTTGGGGGACAGTTGTTTTTCCAGCGTTATAGTAATATAATTTTCTCTGTAGCTTTCAAATAATTGTCTGTGAAGTCATTCTGTGATTTCTATTTCAGAAGCTTTGCCTTGACAGCAAAATCATAAATATTTCCCCCTGGATTAAACATTTTAGGTGACAGTCAGATCCCCCTAGTACATTTTGTTTTCTTCTATAATCTCAAATATTACACAAGCTAGTCCTTCTCACAGTTGTGGTTTAATAAACAATGGGATAGAGAAGTGATTTATTGCAGAGAAAATGGCTCATTGTTGCTTCATTTTTTCCCCTCAAATTTACAGCGACATTCAGCACACTCTTATGCTACATGTTAATGAAAGTTTACCTATGTGTCTAAAAATAGAGGCAAAAGACAGTGAGTGGGCTAGAGAAATAACCTTTAGAATTTGCAAAAGTAGTAGCTTTGTTCTGAATGGTGCACGCTACCTAAAGGCTTGCAGCTTACTAATGCCACAGTCTCTGAACTCCTCAGGCGAAATGGTTTCTACAGTAACAGTCATCAGACCAGGTACTGACTGAATTCCATCAGTAATTACATTTTGTCCCCTCCCCTTACAGATGAGGAAACTGAGGCCCCGAGATAAGATTATATGCTCAAAGTCACAAAACCCTAAGGGCAGAGCTGACACTTGGAGGGAGGTTTGTGTTCCTAATGACTTTCACCTAATTACGTTGTTGCTACCACTGTGGTATTCATTATAACTGGGAGAAACATGGTAATAGAGATAATTTATTGTGACCTGTAAACTTACATATTTATGACTAAACCCAGCACTTTTGCATGTTTTCAAAAATCTCTGTAAGTGGTACTACTGTAAAGGTATCATTCTGCAGTGTGCTTTCTTTGCTCATCATAATTCTAATTTTTCTTGTTAACTGTTAATGTAGTATTCTCTAAGTGTAATATCAATTCCTGTATCTTTTTTCCTATCAATGAACAGGGTATTCTTCAAAATTTTCTTGGCTATTCTTGGACCCTTCTTTCATATAAATTTTATGATAAGCTAATTGAGTTCCTTAGCATTTAGAATTTTGTTGGAATTTTGTTTGGAATTGTTTTGAATTTATATATTAATTTAGGGAAATTGACTTATGTGTGATATTGAGTCTGCCTGTCATGAGATGGTATACC
>NW_017731505.1:1393954-1396387 GCF_001890085.2 Hipposideros armiger
TTATCAATTACATTCCTCGAACTGTCCCCCATGTCTCCATGGCAACACTGAAAGAGCTCACACTCTTGAGAGAGCTCTTAACCAACTGAGCCACTTGCCTGGCCCTTCTTAATGATCTTTTAGATTAACAGCACCTTCGATCAAGGATCAAGGGTGCTGATTTCCCTTTAATCTTTTATTTTGTAAATTAAGTAGTTGAAGTAATCTTAGTTTTGTGATAGAGCAGGGGCCAGGATACAACTGTGCTTATTCTCAATTTCTGGATGGTTCTCTATCCCCTTCACCACCACCCACATCCCACCATGTTTTTGTAACTGTTTCTTTGAAAAGTCTTTTTGTTTCTTTGCTACATTTTTTTTCTGCCTATAATTGATATTTTCTGGTCATTTTATGTTTCAATATGCTTGTTCTTGCCCCCATTTTGTTTCTGTCTGTACTTGAAAATAGAATTTTCTCCTTTAGTGAAATTAACAGCGATGTATTAAAGTAGGGAGTGTGAGGTATAAAATATTAAGATTACTGAACTCAAGGGCATTTGGCATTTTTGAGAGTGGTGCAGCTTCACCACNAAAAAAAAATCTCTATCTTGCTATTAATTGCGTTTTGGTTAATAGATTATTTTTCCCTTTTGGTCAAGTTTTTCTTCTTAAATTTAAAATTTATAGGTTTATAAATAAGGCATTGCCTTGAAGCCACATTTTTATTAGAAGGTAGTTCAAGTTTGATATTATAGAGACTTTTAATCACTTTGCACCAAGTGAACTTATGCAGATGTTTTTATCAAATTGATCATGGCTTAAACATTTCTGGAACATATTTGGTTGAATGAAGTTATTGTTAAATTTGGCCTGACCCCAATTTGGATTTCATATTCCATGGTTACTAGTGGACTCTGGGGAACAAATCGTGATTTTCTTGTATTGGTAACAGCGCTGAATGGTTGTGGCTTTTATCTGGTGCCAGCCATTCATGCGATTCACATTGTGCTGAGAAATGATGGTGCCCAACAGAGGTGTGATCTTAAGACCATGGAGATGGCCCCCGCTTCCCAAAATCTCCATTGATTTCAGACAAGCAAGTCATTTAACTCTGTGAGCCTTAAACTCTAATTCTTAGAAGAAAGTTGGGGAAGCAACTTCATCTTGATCCCTCTCCTGGAGCATCCTAGAAAATCTACGTAATCCTCATCGCCAAGCCATGGGGGACCATTGTTCACTCTACAGACTCTAGAAATGCTGGCTATCATGAAGCTGTAGGAACCTTCCTGGTATCTGCTCTATATCCTGGTCTCTGTGCAGGAGAAAAAAGGAAAAAAAAACTGTGCAAAAAAATACTATCTCATTTACAGTCCATATCTCTAGCTGGCTATATTCTGCACTGACAGCCAAAAAGTGGAAACAAATTACCCTTTCAAGTTAAATTCACATTGAATAAATGAACAGAAAATCTCAATGGGCAAATGTCCTCTTGTTGATGTGGTAGAAATTATTATCTGTTGTGCAGATTGATTCAGCATCATACACAGGAATGTCCTCTATTAGGGCATTTTTACTTAGGGTATTCGTATAATTTATTATCAAATTGGGATGATTTGGAATGTGAAAAGGGGTGCTATTAATAATTACACCAGTGTAACAGGCAGAACCCGAGATTGTACTGGTCAGACCTCACCTGGAATGTCTTGTTCCTTCCATGTGTGTTTAAGAGCTACCCATTTTGGAAGGCCCGGATCAAGTATCCAAGAAAGATCTTTGGGGGACTTCCACCTTCCTTCACCTGAATTAGTAAAGCACCAGTGTTACAAGCATGGCGGAAACAATGATGTTTTATGTACCTCAAAGAAAGAATTATGTGCTGTTATTTGATGTGTATTTGTTCTCTCTTGCTAATTAGCATATAACCTTCTTGAGCACAAGAACTGTCTCCCTGAAGCGTGGAGTACATTGCCGTGTCCAAAGTGAAGAGAAAAAATTCTTGCTGAATAGTTTACTTACCTTCAGAGTAACATTCCTTTCTATGATTGTGACTAAAAGCAGGGGGTACTGGTGCCCCAAAATGGGTTATTTAAAGATCTTTCTCCCAGGTTTATAATCTTATACAGTAGAAAGCGTTAAATATTAAGCCAGATGTAGTTAATCATGACCCAAGTACCCATGTAGTTACTAGATGTTTGAAAGTGTCCACCGGGGGGGGAGGGGAGTTAGACATTTTAATTACTACAAGACCTTTATAAGAGTATTTTATCACAGAAACGATCATTGAGAATAACTTAATTGTAGCATTCTGAGCAGTTATAATTAAATTTTACTAAATATTTATTAAAAAAATAAAACATGGGACGGCCGAGTGGCACGTTGGTTAAGAGCTGGCTTGGGACACCAGCTCTGAGCAGCAGAGTCCCAGTTCAGATCCCACATGAGGGCCAGTGATGCT
>NW_017731505.1:1398822-1401542 GCF_001890085.2 Hipposideros armiger
CTGTGGGAGTTAGATTTTGGTCAGTTAAACATGCAATTTTGTAAAGGAAAAGAAAGAAGACAAATAATTGCAAGTCTCTAATGTAGAGGGTTAATTTCAAATCAAATTGGAGCTTTGCAAATGGCAACAGTTAAATTACGGCTGGGGCATTTCAATTCTCTGCCTTCAAAGGCAGATTTTAATAAGTCATAGAAATAGTAATCCCCAAGACTTTCTAACAGTAGGATAGGAAATGGTTACAGATTATTTATTATCTTAGGAAATAGAATATGCCTTTCTAATTATCATCACCCTAAAACACACCTCAACAATTAATGAAGCAGAAACCAGAATAAAATTGTTTCATCTTTTTTCGGAACCTGATGTCTTTGCTAGAAGATGGAGATGTTAGCTAATGTATGTCTAGCAAGCAAACATCTGCTGTATTAACTACTCCCAAACTTCACTAATAAAATAGTTGATAACAGCTCTTTATTTCTAGGTAGAATATTAAATGTTAAACTTTTAAACCTATGACACTGGGTCATCAGGAGGACATCAGCATCCTATTTAAAACAAATATTCCTGATTCCTTACAGGACTCCCGTCCATGTTAAAGTAGCCACTTGTTCTCCACCAGGAATCAATTAGCTATGGCCCAGCCTTTCTTGTGTTTTTAATGGCCTGCTAGCTAAGGATTGTTTTTATATTTTTAAGTGGTTGAGAAAACTCAAAAGAATCGTTTGTAGCACATGAAATTGACATTTTAGTGCCCATAAATAAAGTTTTATTGGAATATAGATTCACCACTTATTTATGTACTGTCTCTGGCTGCTTTTACGCCACAACATCAGAGTTGAGTAGCTGTGAGAGAGACTGTATGACACTCAAAGCCTAAAATAGTTACTGTTTGATCCTTTGCAGAAAATGTTTGCTGACCCCTGCTCTAGACTTTTGTGCCTCCCTTTGCCCACAGTTTGTGATATGTTATATGTTAAAACAATACTAGAACACACACAACATGGGGAATAATGCAGTGGTGAAAATAAAGTCCATGTTATTTTTTGAGGGAAGAGATGATTACAGTTCATCTTGAGGAGCCTTTTACTAAGACAAAGTGCTATGGCACAGACATTGCTTAAGATCTTTTATCTATGTGTATTTGAAGTGATCACAGCTTTCCAAGAGCCTGAATTATCTGAAATGTTATCTCTAGTCCCTGTATGTGGGTGACATGTCCTTTAGCATAGAGGTGATAAATCCACTCTCTTCAATTTATCTCTTTCCAACTTTTTAAAAACACAGTGCCAGGCAATCCAATGGGTTCTTTCATTGTTTTTCATTTTTCTTTCATTTTATCCTCTCAATAACCCTACAAGTAAATTTTACTTTTCAATTTTAGTGACAAGGAAATGGGCCCAGAAAGAGGACGTTATTTNATACCAGGTAGAATTACTATTGCAACTGAAAACAAGTGGGGATTTTACTGGATGGTATAGGATGAATTAATCACTAAAAATGTCTGAACAGTTTAGTCAGATTAATTGTGTGGTCATGTAGACAATTCGTCTAAATGCCTGCAGTTTGTTTGTTTGCACACAAAGCATGAACATTATTTCAAGCTTCAGTTTTTAACATATATCATCAATTGCAAACAACCTTCAAAGATTTAGTACTGGCAGATTTGCACTGCTTCTGTCTACAACTTCCAGTGTTACATTTGCCCTTTTTTGACTTGACCATTTTCTTCAGTCCAACTGTAAACAGTATTCAGAATTTATTTTGCATCGGAGTGCATAGTTTTAGATGCCAAATGCCTGAGAATGGCTTCTTCTTCCCACTGTTGTTTTTTCTGGTGATATTTGCTTGTATTTTGCATCCCTAAGGTGTCCCACCACTGTACGTATTACAAACTTGTGCTATTAGCTGTCTCTATTTGCCTAATCCTTAGGTTTGCTTCCTTATGGGAATTAAAAATAGGATTTCTTCTGATTTCATTGAGAACTGTCAGTCTTTTACTTCTGACCATATTGTTTCAACAGGAAAACAACCTATTTGTATTATTGAACTTTCTTTCTCATTTTTCTTTCTCTGTAAGGATAAATTCATCGCCATTTATTACCTAAACATAGGTGGAACTACTCAAAGACTAATTTCAAGAGTCCCAAAAGAATCGTTTTAATTTAAGCCACCCAGCCACTAGTAATTAGGAAGTTTTTAAAAAACCAATAAAAACATAATCAAAATTTGTATTTATTACAGCTAACACTTCAGAAGGAAGGGTAAAAGCAATTACAGAAAACATTTCATTATGTTTGGGAAGAACTTGGGAAACAGAAACTTAAACTCAGTGATGTGACTTTTTGAGCTTTTCACACGGAGACACTTGAGCTAAAATTGTACTTATCGAACGTTCGTTTTGTCTTTGTTTTCTATTAGTGTAATAGGCTTGTCTCCTGAGTAGAAATTTGAATAATTAGGCTAATGATTTTTGCTTCCATATATTACTAGAGGAATAATCAAGATGGAGGGAAAGTGAAAGAGAAAATTAGAATAAACTATTTTGTAACCCTTAGGAATTATTAAAAATAATTGATGTGGTCCCAGCAGTGTTGGACAGTGGCAGGATTTTCTGTCAAATATTATCATCATTGCCTTTTGCCAGATTTTAATGGAATTTCCTGCCCTCAACATCAACTTGACCATTTTAGTTCTTATGTTTGAGGTCTGCTGCCAGCACA
>NW_017731505.1:1404247-1405679 GCF_001890085.2 Hipposideros armiger
TCCGTCAACAGCCCTCAATGAACCGGATCCTGCCCGCAACCGCACAAGTGAGCTTGGAGCCATCTTCTTTCCCAGTCAAGCCTCCACATGAGACGCCAGCCTCAGGGAACACATTGATCACAGCCTTGTGAGGCTCGAACAGAGGACCCGGCTCAGCTGTGCCTGGCTTCCCGACCCACACAGCCTGTGAGATAACGACTGTGTGCTGATTTAAGCATCTAAGTCTGGGATAATTTGTCAGGCAGCAATAGATCATTAATACAGTTAGAGAATGTCTCATTTATACTTTTAAACCATTTTTCTATGACACTCTCTTATAAAAATCTCCTGTCATTAAAAGTTATTGAAAATGTGATTTTTTTATGACTGTGAAGAAAAACATGTTAAGGATATGACATATTTTAATTATTCTTGTATTGTTGGATATTTAGATTATTTCTAAATACTGGCTACTATAAATTACCCTCATATATCTATTGTTGACTACACATTTTATTATTCCACTAAGCGTCATGGCTAAAAGAGGAATGAATGATTCAAAGTATATGAATAATGTTAAGGGTTTAGGGATATTGCCAAAATATTTTCCAGAAAGATTAGGCCATCTAACATGCCTCTGAGTATTTTACTTGCCAACACTGAGTAGTTAAAAAAACTTAGCTAACTTTGGGAAAAAAAAATCTCTGTTATTTTAATTTTTATTTCTCTCATTACATTTACACATGACTATTAGTTGGTTACAGTTTACTAAACATTTAAATAAAAATAATTGGCTGAGTATACAACTTAAACCACTAGGCTTACCAGTAAATATATAAATGTAAGGATGTTTGTAAGTCGACATTTATCAAGTGCCCCTTATGTGCTTTACAAATGTTAACTTACTTGATCCTCATGACAACTCCAAGTCAGGTACCACTATAATCCTCATTTCCCTGAAAATAGGCAGAGGTCAACTTGCTGAGGTTGGCAAAGATAGAGAAAACATGTTTTAAACTACGTACAGTAATGTCATGGTCTTAGTCAGCTGGGACTGCTACAACAAAGTAGCACACACTGGGTGGCCTGTGAACGAAAGACATTAATTTATCACTGCTGTGGTTGCTGGAAGTCCAAGGTCAAGGTCCAGGCAGATTTGGTTCCTGGTGAGAACTCTCTTCTTGCCTTCAGATGGCCACTTTCTTGCTATGTCTTCACCTGGTAGAGAGCTCTGGTCTTTTCCTCTTATAAGGACAGCAATCCCATCATGGCGGCCCCATTCTCATGACCTCATCTAAGTCTAATTACCTTCCAAAGACTTTACCTCCATTGGGGGGGGGTAGGGCTTCAACATATGAATTTGGGGGACACACATATTCAACCCATAGCAACAATATATCAAGAGAATGAACCGTATCCATTTAAATACTGCTTTCATGTGTTTGTAAAAACC
>NW_017731505.1:1410939-1411982 GCF_001890085.2 Hipposideros armiger
ATCAAACTCTAATTTACTAATTTAGTATTTAGCTATTTCAGGTCTAATGATTATCCCATATTTTTAATTTTAAAAACTATTATTTTTGAAATTTCTAATTTATTTCTTTTTATATTCACCTGTCCTTTCCTTCTTTCTGTCTAATTTTGTGTCATAAGTTTTCCCTTATAGGTGTGATTTCATCTTTTATTTTCCTGAACAATTTTTTTTTGAAAGCGTAGAATGTTCTGCTTTAATGGCTGCTGTGTTGTCACTCCAATGTGGCGGAATTTCCTGAACATTTTAAACATACTTCTGTTAAAGATTTTGTCAAGCTGTTTTATAAAGTTAATTTCATCAGCATGAACTCATATTCTGAATATTAATATTATTGGCTGTCTTTTTTTGTATTACATTACTTCACATGTTTTGTAGTTTTGGTTCACAGGCTTATTTTGAGTGGATTTTTTTCTGTTTGTTTCACTCTCTCTCTGTGACTTTATGTATTATCTCTTTGGGACCGAGCACAGGCATTACATGTTGCAAATGAAGACAATGAGGAGATTGTCCTACAAAGTAAGAAGCAAAGTTCTGCCTGTAGTTATAAGGTAGAAGGACTGTGTGGACTGTGAGGGAGAAGAGGGCAACAGGAGGTTTAGACCTTGCTGGAAAATCTTCAGGAATGAAGCAAAATGTAGCCAGATTGGAACCTACCCCAGCCCTTTCCCTCCATGTTAAAGTTAGTTAAGTCAATTTGAGCACCTATTTATAGTTGGGCCTTGGTTTTGATTAATGATGTTGGGCAGGGATAGAAGGGGGGAGGGGACTGCTAAGATGAAGGGAGGAGGCAAAGCTGCCAAAGCTGATATGCTGATCTGTTGTTTGGACCCTACTATTCGTCACACACAGATTTCTGGCCAAACGTAATGAAAATTATTTTTATTAGAGGGCAGTAATCCATGTCAACATTTTCACTACAAGCCAAATGAAGATATCAAATCCCTAAACACTGAATAAATGATAGGACAAATCATACTGCCCTTTTTCATTGTGTCACCAGACAT
>NW_017731505.1:1412197-1414298 GCF_001890085.2 Hipposideros armiger
GTCTTCCCCCTAGCCCAGCACTCTTGCTACTTCTGCCCAAAAGAGAATCAATTTTAGTTTTGGTAGCTAGCCATAAATACTTTTCTGGTTGACTTATGTTCTCTGCTTTTAAAGTTGGAAATAGATTAAAGTTTATGGTTCTCATAAATTAGCTTCAGTTACTAAGGGGATTAGTGTATTATTAATCCCTCCTATTTAAAAAAATTTTTTTTACTAAAGCCCACCTTCCTTGAAAAGTGATATTATCCAAAGGATTAACCCTCTAGCTATGTACTCAAACATGGAGGATTGTGAATAGGGATGGCCTGTATTTTAAAAATCTTTGTTTGCCTGGTGATCACATGAGTCTAAATATTATAGAAATGTAGGATGTACAGTGACTATGCTTGTACTCCCAATTAGGTGTCTTCTTTGTGTATATATATAGTTGTTGTTCACTCAACAGCAATTTGCTTTTATGTCAGGATCTCAATAGCATGGGCTAGGTAATAGCCATCCATTTATTCATCGTACATGGTACTGCATATGAAGAAAGTATGTCATTTAGGACAATCAAATTTTTAAATTTCTTAGCTTCCTCTTCTTTTCCTCTTTAGTGATTTCTACATGTGGCACCATGTACTTGTATGTTGTGAAAATCAATCATGCATGGGCCAAGTACAAGAATTCCCTGGGCACAGTAGTTTTAGGGAATGCATTGCGTTATAAATGTGGAGATGGTATAGACTCCCCAGGATATACAAGCTAGAGCAGTGATTGTGCTTAATCAAGTCATGGAAGGAAAGCTGATGTGCAGCGTAATCCACCTGTGTGTGCACAATGCTGTATTAGTTTCCCACGGCTGCTGTAAGAAATGACCACAGGCTTAGTGGTTTAAGATGGCACAAATGGATTATCTTACAGTTCTGGAGGTCGCATAGCAGAAATGGGTATCAATGGGCTAATAATAAGGTGTTGGCAATGCTGTGTTTCTTCTGGAAGCTCTAGGGGTGAATTGATTCAGTTGCCTATTCCAGCTACTAGAAACTGCCTGCCTTCCTTGGCTTGTGACCCCTTTCTCCATTTTCATAAGCCAGCTGCATACCATTTTCTGGTTTCTCTCAGACACTGCTTCTGTTGTCACATCCCTTTCTCTGACCCTCTTGACCCCCTTTTCCCTAAAAGGACCCACCTAGGTAATCCAGGATCATTTCCCCATCTTAGGGTCCTTGACTTAATCACGTCTGCCAAGTCCCTTTTGTCATGTATGAGGATGTGGCCATCTTTGGGGGTGGGGGCATTATTTTTCTTATCACAAATTGTTAAGACTATTTTGAAATAGCCTATTCTCATGCTACTTTTTGTAATGGATGTGATATATACTGGTTCAGCTAGATATTTTCTATAGCATTAATCTCCATAGCACCAATGCTCAAAGAAATTTAATGCAAGCCACTAATGCAACGTATATGTGGAGTTTAAAAATTTCCTGTAGCTACATTAAAAAGAGTAAAAAGGAACAAGTAAAATTAATTTTGATTAATTATCTGTTTCAGTAGATCCAATATATTATCATGTCACCATGCCTCAATATAAAAATATTAAGAGAATTTATATGCTCTATTTCACACTGTCTTCAAAACCCAGAGTGTATTTTACTCTTACAGCTTACCTCAATAAGGACTACACGTATTTCATGTACTCGGTTCCTGTATGGGGCTCATGGCTCTTGTGTTGGAAAGCACAGTTCTGTGGCTAAAGTTTTTATAGTTTCCTAGCTACGTGAGAGCCAAGTTGTGTACTCAAAGGAATGTGATATGATGGCTCACACATTGGACCGGAACTGGGTTTCTCAGCCTCCGTACTGTTGACATCTTGGGCCAGGTAATTCCTGCTCAGGGATGCCTGTCCTCTACATGGTAGGATGCTTAGCACCATTCCTGGTCTCTCCCACTAGATGCCAGTAGCACCTTGCCCTCAGTTGTGACAACCAAAAAAATGTCTCCACATATTGCCAGATGTCACCTAGGGGGCAAAATTTCCCCTTATTGAGAACCAGTGGACTAGGCATGGAATGCTTAGGTTTGAATGCTGTTCTCCATGAATTGTTCTACAACTTTGT
>NW_017731505.1:1416273-1454286 GCF_001890085.2 Hipposideros armiger
CCATGGCCTGGAGACCAGAACCCTTACTGTCTTTTGCCAAGTGCTCCTGGCTTCATTTGGGTTATTAGAAACAAGCCCAGCTAACAATAAAATAGAACCTTGATTTCCCTTTTGCTATTTCTTCTTTGTCCATGGAGCTCTCTCAGGAGCCTGGAGGAGGAAGCTGGGGTAGATAGGGGGCAGGCAGCATTCAGCCCAGAGCTATCGCACAACACCAACCATACACTCTTCCTAAAAGTTTGATGGTTTCCTCTTCATCGACGAATGGCAACCTGGCCACAAACTGTAGTACCAGAAGTATGATAGAACTGATGCTCAAAAGCCTTCTAGTTTAATTATAGATAGTGACATGCCAACTAAGAAACGTGGGGAAGCCTCACATTTATCCTTTGTCATCTACTGTAAGAAGTTCTTTCAGGGCTTTCAATCACTTTACACATTAGTGAGGACTAGGGTTGCTAGTAACCTAAGCTGACTGTAACCTAGCTAGAAGACATTTTGTAAAAGTGTGTAAGAATATCTGTGGATCCCAAGAGCAGGGATATAGCCAGATCTCAGGAAAAGACCGAAACCTAAAATTAGAATTATACATGGATTATTCTGGATTCTGCCATCACTGTACACCCGCTTTATCATGGTTCCCTGTTCACCAGTCTTCTCAGATTCTTGGTTCCCATGCTGCCCAAAAGGTAGCCTACTCTCAGAGGTGTTATCAAATGGGCCCTGCTCCCCACAGAACCTGATAACAACCCCTCAGCCTTACAGTCCCAATTCCCAGATGCAAGAATGTGATTGGCCCTGCTTATGTCAGGTGAATGCTCCAAGTTGGTGAGCTGTAACCCAACAAACATGGCTGCTGGAGGCAACCCCTGGTGTGGGAGTGGAGTGGGTAAGTGAGCAGATGATAGGTCCCAGAGAAAATAATAATGAATTGTTGGCTCCTGAGGGCGTTAGCCACAGACAGTGCTCACTGATATTCCCACCCAAAATAAACCACTCAATTTCAGGAAATGATGGGCATTTTGAAAAATGGAGACTTCAGTGTCTAAACAATGTTCTTGTCTTTTTTTTAAAGTCTACAGCTGGTGGCTTGGTTGGTGCCTAACCAAGGAATAATAACTTGGTTAGAGTTTAATTTGTGGTTGCAGACTTCATTCTTAAATCTGAAACCAGAATTCTTATTAACATCTACTATGGATCTAAAAGGGGAGTGAGTAAGAATGCACAAGGATTAGAAACAGAGAGTAGAGTGATGGTTACCAGGGTGGGGGAAATGGGGAGGTATTAGAGTATAAATTTCCAGTTATAAGAGGAGTAAGTTCTGGTGATCTGATGTTCAGCACCGTGATTATAGATAACAATACGATATTGTATACTTGAAAGTTGTTAAGTGAGTAGATCTTAAATGTTCTCACCACAAAAAAGAAAATGGTAATTAAGTGATGTGATGGAGGTGTTAGCTAACACTGTCTTGGCAATCACTTTGCAATATGTAAGTGTATCAAATGAACACATTGTACACCTTACACTGACACAGTGTCATATGTCAAGTACATGTCAATAAACTGGGAAAAAATGAAGAAGGATAAGCTGGACCATAATGCTACTTTCTGAAAGAACAGACTGAAATTACGTCTCTATGGATACTGAGTTATGGTAGAACTCCCCTCTGGGAGACCTGCTCTTTCCTCACGTCTCAAGGGATGGGCCCCAACAGACATTTGTAATATGTATAGTGACAGCTGATTGGATCCGAAGTGGACACCTGGCCCAAGATGGCCAATCTGGTTTTCTCTTCTGAAATTCAGAATTGGGACTGGGAAACCTTAGTCAGTTGGGGCATCTACCATGTGCCAGAAGCTAGAGATTGGATGTACAGTATTGAACAAGAGATGGGTTGTTGCTCCTATAAAGCCTGCATTTTTGCAAGCTGTTATGTTCAGCCATGTGCAGATGAACAGTCGTGTGGAATTATGATGCTTTTTACTTCCTCCCAAGCCAGCTGTACATGTGGCCCTTCCAGTTCTGTGAGATTGAGATACACATTATCTTTCCAATGGTTCTATTTTGAGGATTAAGCTAATTTGAAGTGAATTTTTACTACTTATAACCAAACGAGTGTGTGTGTGTATCTCTGTGTGTGAAATGGTTTTGATTATTTATTTGTATACTGAAAAAGAGCTTCCCTCTTTGTCAAAAGGGGTTAAGTTTTTTGAGGATATGGACCTTGTTTGTTTCTAGTATTTTTCTGTCCTCAGGCCTTAACATTGGAAGAATTTACCGATACTCTACAGTGTATTCATTGTGTTAGATATTTTTTCCCAATGGTGGGCTAAGGTAAGTAGTCTGAGCACATTTAAGGCAGGCTAGGCTAAGCTATTATGTTCAGTAGGTGAAAACATCACTTACGACGTTTTCAACATATGATCGGTTTATCAGGACATAAACCCATCATAAGTCAAGGAGCATCTGTAATAGTCTTTTATCCACAAGATATAGTTTTATGCAGATTGCTGATTTAATTCTTAAATTAGTGTTTTTGAAGCAAATGTCCCAAGAAGAACCAAAATGAGATTATTTTCCATTGTAGCCTGTAATATCAGTTGTGCCAGTAAGATTTTGCACTGGTTCACTCAAAATTTTGTTGAAAGAAGCCATAAGATTACAAGTTATTTGTTGGCCCAGCTTTTTGGCTACAATTAAACATAAATTTAAAGTAGAATATAAGGTCACTGTGACAAGCCATACTTTTATACATGGCCTAATTTAACAGTAACCAAGCAGCCAACAATAAGAACTAGATTACATTCCTTCATAGCTATTTTTAAAATATATATTTACAAAGGAAGATGGAGATTTTGAAACTCTGAACATAACCTCAAATTCTCAGTTACTTTGCCTGTAATTCTAATTCTGTTAGCTTCATGATTGTTTCCCCTGGGCAATTCAAACATCACCTGACCTGCCTCTGAACACTAAGTAATGGTGAGGATATCTTCTCAACTCGCTTTTAATTAAACAAAGAGTGTGGAATCAACTACTGTGCTGTAATGACCACCATCAATCCTCCTTTTATATCCACTCATGTCCAGATCTGGCTTTTTCAGGGAACTCTGGACAGAAAATGCTGCCTGTGAGTGAGCTGTGTAAATTGTGCATAGTCACTGTCCGCCATTGGATTTCTGAAAATCTCTTTGGATTTCTGCAGATATTGTCACTTGAGACAGTGGAAACCATGATAAGAGAAATAAGGTTCTTTATAAGGCAAACGCTGAGTGCAAGAAGAGGTGAAAATTGCATGTTGTCAAAATGCAAAGGGGTAAAAATGTATAGTCTGCCAGGAACACATTTATAAAGAGTGTAATCTTAGCTCCATAGGTGACAGCTAAGCATTTATAGATCATAATGAAGATACTTCCAGTATGTTAAATTTAATCCATAAAACTTCTAGGGTTATGAATACAGATCATAAATTAGCAATTGTAAGAACAAAATCCCACTTAATCAAATTAATACTTACTGAGGGAGAAGTATTTGAGCATCTTGTTAACGGAAATAAGAACAAAGAAAATAAGAAACAGATGGGAAAAAATTAAGCATTGAATGAAGTGATTTCGCAATGTGGCAGTTTTAATCACCACATTTTGAGCTACATTTATGTTTTGCTAAGTGTCATCCTAACATATTTAAGCTATTAAATTCTGACTGATAGACAGGTTTCAGTTACAGTGAAAGTGGCACCTAAATTAAACAATGACTAAACTTACTATTGGTTCCAGATGGAGTTTTAAGATTTTCAAAAGTAAAACTAAGCCTCAAGAGATCCAAAAGCAATTTGAGAAAATGGGGTCTTTTACACTAATAAGATTCTTCTACTGCTCTTTCCCCCAATATTCCACAGATTAGGCCCACGGGAGACTCGGGCCATTGATTTGATTTTCACTTTAGCTGATGATGTGACCCCATGAGGATCCATCCATTCATTCTTTCTGGTTTCATTCATTGATCCTGTAGTCTACAAGGCCTGCTAAGAACCTTTGATCTGCATGGACAACCCTTGCCCTCAAAGACATGATAAAGCATGCACACACTGTGAATACACGGAAGCTGTAGCCCCTTCTCAGCAAGGAGCTTCATGAAATACAAGACAACATTTTGAGAACCATCACAAGGACACGCACTAAATGTGGCACTTCCATGCTTGCAAATCTTTTTTAGTTTACTCCATTTGTATAACTTGGATAAAGCTAAGGCACTTCCTATCCAGTCCAGCTGAACGTCACATTCAAATAAACACAAATCGAACAACCTTCAAAAGTAGAAAAAGAACTTAACTCTTTGCTACAGCCAAGGAATTAAGTTGCACTTTAAAGAATTTGTTGCACTTAAATAATTAAAGTGAAATTAAGCTCCATGACACACAGAAAATCTTCATTGATCGAAGTCCCTCAATCCTGCTCATCACAGCATGGTAGCCATGTTTGCGTAATTTGTCTCCTCCCCACTCTCCCCTCTTCCTTTTCCTACTCAGCCTACTCAGGATCTGGTCTGTTTCACAGCACGGCCCCCTCTCCCTTTCTGAGCTGTTCTTTTTCCCCCCTGGGATGGCGTTGCTCTTGGCTGACATATAGATCATGCTATCTTCTCTGGACTTATTTCCGTTCACCTTCCTACCTGTTACCCAATCAGTACAAACTAAGGCCAGACTCCGTGCTCTCCAAGTGTGCTGCTGGTTTTCATGCAGAAGGAGGAAGGCGTGGACAGCTCCCTAGCTCTGGGTCAGCCTTTGTGATTTTAACCTGAAGCTTGGGTGTGGAGTCGCTCATGGAAACATAAGGGCCAACCACAGAACTCAACCCAATTCTAGGGACCAAATGGGGACTATTCCCCCCATTCTCCACCTCTCTCCTCCAGTCCCTCATGTACAATCACCAGCTCTCCTGCCCTCTCCCAGTTACTTAGCATAGGTTCTCAAGCAGATTGGCGGAGACCAGCCCCCGTGAATACTGTAGTGTTCTGTCCAGACTCCCTTTCAGGGGCAACCTACTCAAGCCCAGCTGCTGGGAATGGCACCTGCTAAAGACTCACAGCTGTGCCCCTCACTGGAATTGTCTTCGGCTTCAGGGACCTGACTCTCCCAAGGTTACAGCTTGTTCCTCTGAGAGGGTGATCTGCAGCCACTGACTGACTGATTTTGGGACAGAAGGCCTGGCCTCCTTGCCTCTGAAGGGCCACCCTCACTCTAGAGCTTGTTTGCTCAGCCGAGGCCTCCCTCACAACTGTATTGGCCACTCCTCCCCTTGCCTGGTCCTTCCCTCTGCACATCTTCATGGGTGTATCTCCATGGAGGATTCTCTGATAAACCTTCTGTATGTGGCTCCCTGGCTCAGAGTGTTTTCCCAGAGGACCGAATCCTAAGACTACCACAGTGCTGCTATTTGGTGAGGAGGGACAACTTCAGGGGAGGCTCCAAGCTGGCAAGGCTGGCACCCAGTTCCCCAGTAAATAACAGCTGTATCTTGCATGGAGTGTGTAGATTCCTTGTGGAAACGGAATTTCTAGATGTCTGTGGAACCCAGCCTCATAACTCACACAGGAAACTTGGAACTGCTTTTTGTGATTTAAGCATCAGTTTCTCACTGTTGTCACATTCAGTGAATAAGTCATTTGTTCCAACTTCCCACGAAACTGTTCCTCATTGAAATGAGTTTTGAGTGCTTGAGTGTTTTTGTTCTTTTGGGGCCATATTGAGGGGCTCTTTGTACAGTGTGATAGCTCGTGTTCTTAATTCTTCACTCCCTCCCATGCAGTGTGATCTTGCGTGTACTAGAGCGATTACAGGATATTTTCACACCCCACTGGTGTTGGGCTTGGCCATATGACTTGCTTTAGCCAATGGCAGATAAGCAGATGCGATGCATGTAGGAGACTTAAATATGCTTGCATAATTATGCTTGGCCTCTAAGCTCTCCTAATAGTGCAGTAATGAAAGCATGCCCAGATAGCTGTTACCCTTTCAGTCTAGGCTTCAACAGAACAGATACGGACCCGACCCGAAGCCTGGGGCCAAACCCAGCTGACTGTAGCCTGAAACAGGGCCACCTAAGATGTGTGAGCAGGAAAACACTGCTTGTTTTTATGAGTCCCAGAGTTGGGGGGTTGTTTGTTATGTACTATGATCGCAGTTGTAGTTGACTAACACCTTTTAAATACTAATACAGTAATTTGAAACCCATGGTTTCACGTTCTTCGGCTTAATTTACCTTAATCAAGGCTACCACCTTTCTCTTCTTTCATCCTCTTCCTCTTCTGAACTTTATGTTCTCCTTTTCGTGGTTAAACCTCCGAGTGCCTCTGAGCCTGAAAGCCCCCATTTCTCCCTGTTGTGCTTTCTGGTACTTTGGTTGTGGTGCATGTGGCATGAAAAACGGATTTTTAAAAAGTCATTTTGGTTGGCATAGTCTGAGAAAGTTTCTTGCATGAAGTGATACCCGAGCAAGTCAGAGAAGATACGGAAATTTCAGGCCCTGCCTGTGAAGGCAGGGGTGAGTTGTCAACAGTGGTAGCTGAAAACCCCTCAGATTTCTTATACCCACTCTCACACTGTGAAGTCTGGGCAATGATCACACTAATCCCAACTGGCCAGAGTTCTTTTAACAGGAAAGAACTTTGGTTGGCAGCCAGACTGGCTTATCCAAAATAAGAGGTTGGGAAAACATTCTAGGAAAAACATTGTTTTTCTTGCTGTTTAAAAAAATATTTTTTAATTTTTTTATTATAGTTGACATACAATAAATTAGTTTCAGGTGTACAACATAGTGATCAGACATTTATATACTTTATGAAGTCATCACCCCCATAAGTCTTGTCCCCACCTGGCACTATACATAGTTATTATAATACTATTGACTGTATTCCCTGTGCTTTACTTTACATCACCATCACTATTTCATAACTACCAATTAGTACTTCTTAATCCCTCTTTCACCCAGCTCCCCACTCCCCTCCCACCTGACAACTGTCAAAATGTTCTCTGTATTTATGGATTTGTTTAGATTTTGTTTGTTCATTTATTTTGTTTTTTAGATTCCACATATAAATGAAATAATGTGGTATTTTTTCTCTGTTTTATTTCATATAGGATGGTTCCATCTAGGTCCATCCATGTTGTTACAGATAGCAAGATTTCATTTTTTATGGCTGAATAATATTCCATTGTATATATATACACCATCTCTTCTTTATCCTGTCATCTATTGATGGACACTTAGGTTACGTCCATATCTTGGCTATTATAAATAATGCTGCAATGAACATACACATGCATATAGCTTTACAAATTAGTGTTTTGTGTTTCTTCAGATACATACCCAGAAGTGGCATTACTGGGTCCTTCTTTTCTCTTGTAATAGCCTTTGTTTTAAAGTCTATTTTGTCTGGTATAAGTATTGCTACTCCAGCTTTTATTGTTTGTTTGTTTCCATTGTCATGAACTATCTTTTTCCATCCCTTTCCATTCAGCCCGTGTGTGTATTTCCATCTGAAGTGAGTCTGTTGTTAGCAGCATATGTAAGGGTTTTGGTTTTTTTAATCCATTCAGCCACCCTATGTCTTTTGATTGGAGCATTTACATTAAAGTAATTGTTGATAGATATGTAGTTATTGACATTTTATTATTCGTATTTTTTTAAAAGATTTTATTGGGGAATTGGGAGAGGGGAACAGCATTGGGGAATCAGGGAATGGGAACAGATAAGTTGCTGTCCTTTAGTTCTTCAGTCTAGCTGTGGAGGACGTCGCTTCACTGGCCCATGTTGGTATTATCATTGCACTCTTCCCGGGTGAGGCAGTCGCTCACCGGCCATTGGACGGCCTCTCACAGCAGCTCACGGCAGCTCACGGCAGCTCATGCCAGCTGCCAGCCAACCCCACTGCAGCCTACGCTGTTGCCGGCAACTCATGGCAGCCCAGCTCCAGGTCGAGCTGTTGTTCATCATCTTAGCTCTAGAGGGCGCAGCATCACTGGCTCTCATGTGGGATCCGAACCAGGGTCCTGCTGCTCAGAGCTGGCATCCCAAGCTAATTCCTAACCAACGCACCACTCGGCCGGCCCTATTCATATTTTTTTATTTTTTCCCCCTTCATCTTAAAGGAGTCCCTTTAACATTCCCTGTAATTCTGGTTTGGTGGTGATGAACTCCTTTAGCTTTTTATAGTCTGGGAAGCTCTTTATCTGTTCTTTGATTCTAAATGATAGCTTTGCTGGGTAGAGCAATCTTAGTTGTAGGTCCTTGCTTTTCATCACTTTGAATATTTCCTGCCAATCCCTACTGGCCCGCAAAGTTTCTGTTGGGAAATCAGCTGACAATCTTATAGGGGCTCCCTTGTAGGTAACTAACTGCTCTTCTCTTGCTGCTTTAAGATTCCCTCTTTGTCTTTAAGCTTTAGCATTTTAATTATGATGTGTCTTGGTGTGGGCCTCTTTGGGTTCATCTTGTTTGGACTGTGTACTTCCTGGGCTTGTATGTCTGTTTCCTTTGCCAGGTAAGGGAAGTTTTCTGTCATTATTTCTTCAAATAGGTTTTCACTTCCTTGCTCTCTTTTCTCCTTCTGGTACCCCTATAATGCAAATGTTGGTATGCTTGATGTTGTCTCTGAGGCCCCTTAAATGATAGTCATTTTTTTTGGATTCTTTTTTCTTTTTGTTGTTCTGATTGGGAGTTTTCTGCTAACTTATCTTCAAAACTGATTATTCAATCCTCTGCTTCATCTAATTTACTGTTGATTCCCTCTAATGTATTCTTCTTTTCAGTTATTTTATTCTTCATTTTCTGACTTGTTCTTTTCTTATGTTTTCTATCTCTGCTTTTATATTTCCTATCTTTTTGTTGAAGTTCTCCCTGAGATCATGGAGCATATTTATAACCACTCTTTTGAATTTTGTGTCTGGTAGATTCATTGTCTCCATTTTGTTTAGTTCTTTTTCTGGAGTTTTGTGCTGTTGTTTCATTTGGGACATGTTTCTTTGTTTCTTCATTTTGGCTGCCTCCCTGTGTTTGTTTCTATGTATTAGGTAGAGCTGCTATGTCTCCTGGTCTTGGTAGAGTGACCTTATGTGCTAAGTGCCCTGTGAGACCCAGTGGTACAGTCTCCCTGGTCATCAGAGCTGGGTGCTCCAGGTGTGTTCCTTGTGTGGGCTGTGTGTGCTCTCCTGGTGTAGTTGAGCCTTGATTGCTGTTGGCACAGTGAATTGGAGGGACTGACCCTCAGGCTGATTGGTTGTGAGAACTGACCATGACTAGAGTGAAGGAGCTATTGTACATGAACTGAACCTGTGGAAGAGGATTCATTTTAGCAGGCTCTAGTGCCTGCTGAGTCTGTCCTTTGGGTGTGTCATTTGTGGACGTGGTGTTTTGATGCTCTGGTGTGGTCTGAAGCTGGTTACCAGGTGTGCTGGTTCTGAGGCCCCTTGGGAGGGGCTCTGTTGCAGGCCAAGTGTAACGGCTGCCTGTGCTCTGCTTGGGGTCACTTGGGATGAGCTACAAAGTGATCTGCAGGTGGTTGCCACCTGTGCTGGGCTTGGAGATGCCTTGGAGAGGCTAAGCTGGGAACCGAGGCTGGCTGCTGCTAGTGCTGGGCTTGGGGCTGCTCAGCAGGAGATACAGGGCACACTGAGGCCAGATGCTGCCTGTTTGGTGTTTGTGAGCCTTTGAGAGATTTTAGAAATGTCTGCAGCATGAGCCAAGGCAGGCCATTTGTATGGGAAAGTAATTGAAAGTGACTTGGATAGGCCCGCAAGTTGGGTGGCAGGGTCTCAGGGGATCACCAGGGCAGTGCAAACAGAGTTAGCCAGGGTAATGGAGACTCAGATATGGCACTGGCCTACATGTGCAAAGTAGATGGTGGGAGACTAAGCAAAGGAACAATGGCTTCTGCCAGCACTTCTGTCTGGGAAAAAGCTGGCCTTCCAGCCCTCAACTGGAAGCCAGACAATTCAGTTCCTCCCCGAATGTCCTTGGTGCCTTTTGAGCTGCTGCCCCAGCACTGGAAGTCAGAGTAAGTGAGTCTGTCAGCGAGTAAGTCCGTGTATGTGCCCTTTAAGAGGAATGCCTGGAACTGCAGCCACCCTCTGGTTCACTCAGCCATAATCTCTGCTGGTTTTCACAGTCAAAATTTATGGGGACTTTTCTTCCCAGCCCAGAACATTATTTTGCACCTTGTTTTGTGTGAGAAACAAAAAGACTTTCTCATCAAAGCTTGGTCAGTTCAAAAAACAGGACTGGAGTGTTCACATTTATAGATCCTCTTCACCTGAATACCATTTGCTACTTCCCAATATGAAATGTATATCTCACTGGATTAAATTACCTGAGAACTGATTCAGAAATTTCACAATTTGTGTTCAGGGTCTAAGTGCTGCTTGAGAGCCAGTATCAGTGAGCTGGGTTGGACAACTTTGGTGTTAAATTCCAGGCTAGGAGCCCCACCCCATGTTTCAGAACCAAGATAATAATCGTGACCATTTCTTGAGCACACAGCCCCAGTCAAAGCCATAATGAATTAATGTGCATAATGAAAATTTGTGTGACTTGAGAATAATCATAAAGTAGGTGGGCCAGCTCAGTAGTTCTCAGTCTTTGGGAATTTTTAGTGCCCATTGACCTTTGTTCTTACACACATCCTGATTTTTCTGGACAAAGTATGAGTCCATAAATACTCAGATGCAGTGCGCTAATCCTACACAGTGGGAATGTTGTCAGCTTGAGGTTAGAAGACAAGGATTTGAATCCTGATGCTAATGCTTGCATGTAACTGCTCTGATTCTCAGTCTCCTCCAGGTCAAATGGAGACAATAATTCACCACAAAGAAGTTGAGTAAAGCCCAAAGGAGGTTATGAGTGTAGAGACTGAGCATAGAGCTAGCAGACAAGCAAACCTAAAGATGTGGGCAGTGGACTGTGCCACATCAGCACCCCTTTCTTAGATTTGAGCTATACCTGTTATGTGAGTTGTGATGCAAAGCAGATTCTCACCTTTATCTGCAGGATCTGAAGGAAAAGATATTTCCTTTCCCACCCCCAGGTGGGCAAAGCAAGGGCATATGACCTAGACTCAGCCAGTCAGATTCTTCTGCCTGAGCTTGGACTCTTGAGTGAGTGTTGCTGAGACAAAGAGGCCTGAAGATGAGTGGCAGGGTGGTATGGCCATTCAAGTGCACTCCAGGGCACACGCACTGTGGTAGTGTCAGGTATACAGGACAGACACACTTGTTACCTGGCCTCCCTTCATTCCTGTGCATGTTCAAGCCTGACTCCCTAGAAAACACTAATATTCTTCCCATATCTTTTTTTTAAATTTTTTAAAATTTTATTTTTATTTATTTTTTTCTTCTCATATCTTGCAATATATCCTTTTCTTTTTAACTTAGAGTCAGATTTCTGTTGCTTGCAACTAAGAATCCTGGCAGATACTCAGACTTACATTTTGTTTGTTAAACTTTGAAGCACTATACTAATGTGAGGCATTGCTTTTTTTAATTGAGATATGTCATCATTTAAGGAACATGCTAGAAATATTTATTGAAGGATCCAAGATTAGACTTTTGAGAAAAATATCAATGACATTTTAATGTTATGGCAAAAATAACTAGTGGTAGGGAATATTTTTAATGTCCACATTTATGATATAACTATCTGTAGTTCTATTTGATCTTTAATCAACTCTTGAACTCACTACATTTACATTTTTGCTCAGCACCCCACCCTGTACCCCCAACACTCACAGCACCACTATGACCAGCAAAACCGCAAGGCTATTGTAGGTTCTTTTCAGAGTTTACCTTCTTTGTCATTTTTGTACTCTACTGGCCATTTGTTCTTGGTTTCTTTCAAATACTTTCCTTTTGCTGTTGTCCCTCAGATGTTAGGGTTGTTCAGAGTTCTTCTGTTCTCAGTGCTCACTCTCTCTCTGGACATCTTATCAGACACCATGGTGGCCTCACAATGTCTACAGTTTGCAGAAACTGTTTACTGATAGCTCCAAGAGGGAAGGGGCTTCTTCCTTCATATTTACCACTCCATGTCTTTAGGGACTGACACAGTGCCTGGTACATAGTAGATATTAAAAAAAAATCTTTGTGGAATTAATTTTGTTTTGTATGGCCTGATCGTAACAAATCTCTACCTTCAACACAGATTGTTTCTGAGTTCCCAACCAATAATATCCACAGCATATCTCTACTTGGGTAGCCCATAAGCCTCAAACTCAATATGTTAAAAAAATGAAGCTGTGAGGCTCACTCTGGGGCAAAAATGGTCTGTCCCTATGTATCCCTGGCATAATGAATGGTGCAGCCATCTGGTCCCTTGAGGCAAACATCTACGAATCACCTTCTTTTCAGGATTCTTTGCCCTCATGTTATTCATCACATCCCCTTGATCCCATCTCTCTTTAGCTCTACTTCCACTCCCTGGCATCCAGCCTGCTCCAATTCTCTTTTGGATAGGTTCAACAGCCTCCAGCCTAATGGGTCTCCGGACTGACTGTCCTCCCCCCTTTTGTTCCTGTCCATCTCCCACTGCCTTCTTCAAACCATATCTCCTGCTTGTCCTTTAAGGCTTACCTCAGTCAGCTACTGGCAATTGCTTGCCGGCACCCTTGTGTGGAGTTTGTCCCTTCCTGTAGCAGAGGTGGTCATGTCCCTTAGCATTAGCCATTCCTGTATAACCTGACCCGTTGGGTACCATCTACCAGCACATGCTATCTGTCTTTCTGGATGCTGCAGTCTGCCTGGCCTCTGCATGGTGCACACCAGAAATGCCAAGCAGCCCACATCTGCTAGGATCAACCCTTTGCCTTGACCAATGAGCATTGGTACATAAATACACCCGGTTCCTTAGCTTTTTGGGAGAGCTCTGAGGCATGTTCTTTACTGTCTCCTAGAGGTCCCCAGCAGGGTTGAACCCACGTTGCCCACAATGGTAATCTGCACCCTTGCGTGTCTCACTTCACACTCTGTTTCCTGGGCATACCTCCAAAATAAACTACTTGCACTCAAATGCTTGCCCACTACCCATAACCAGGTTCAATCCTGCCAGAAGTCTTTGGGAGACTGTGTTGAACACCCTTCAGTGCTATCCATCTGAGGGCCCCGCAGGTGACATATTTGCCCACCAAAAGCTCATTGGTCATGGGTAAGGGATGCTTCCAGGGGCATTAACTTTGTGGTATTTCCAGTTTGTCCTGAACGAGGCAAGTTTGCTCCTTCAGCCTGAAAAAGCCCTGAGGCAGAGATTCCCAGGTGTTCCCTGTAGGAAGCTTTCAACATGCAGAGGTGAAGATCAAGGGTGGAGCATGAAGTGTCAAGGGCGGTGCATTAACATCTGCTCTGGGAGTTTAGATTTTGTAAAAGGTTTTGTTATATTACTGCAATACTGAGGCTTTTACTGATTGCTTCTGGGCCTAAAGTCTTGAAACAGAATGCAGGACTTTTTTTTTTTCGTGTTAAACATTGAAAGCATATGTTTTTTTGACAATCTCATTCAGCTGGTGTGTTATCCAGATATGCTCTGGGATTCTTATGTAGTCAAAATGATAACTTTGCTTCTGGATAACGTTTTCCTTTGACTTCCCCTGGATTCTCAGGATTCATGCATAGGCAGCAGCCTGTGTTCTGGTCCAATGGCTTTTGAGTGTGGTATGTGGAATCTTGGCTGTCACCACAGAGCCATCCACCTATGAGAAAGTTTATAGAGAAAAACAGCAGTCTCCCTAGAACACAGGACATTTATCCCTGAAAGCTTAGACTTACTAAAAATCCACACCTCTATTCCATTTTCTTTCGTCACTCTTTATTTTGTACAAGTGGAAACATTTGTTTTGAAACTGTATTTGATTATTGGGCTGTGTTTCTTAAATGGAAATATTTATTTGGATTATAAACATGGCACTGTAAACTGGTGTTCCATGTAAGTTTTTGTCAATTTAGGAGTCAATGTATAAAGCAGACAATTCATCTTCTCCCCGAGTTCCCATACCTGTGAAGGGTACCAGGTCCACTGATTGCTGAAGCTAGACACATGAATGTCAATTTCAGCCTTTCTGTCTCCCACGTCCCCACCCCAGAGCCCATCAGCTATCAAGTGACATGTCTTCTGCTTCTTAAACATCTCTCAGTCTCCCTCTGTTTATCCCCACTGCCCTACATTGGATCACACCCCAGCCTGTGACAGCTTCAGGACTGAACTCTTTGCTTCCAACTTGACTCATCAACAATGCACTCTCCTCTTTTGTTATTCGAGTGGTTTGTTTGAAAATGAAAGTCTGACATCCACTTCTCTACTGAAATGCTTTGATGTCTCTCTCCAGTGCTCTTGGACTCAAGTCCAAACGCCATAACCTTCTTTGTAAGACCATGTGGGATCTGATTCGGCCTCTGTAATTCTTCATCACTAGTCTATCACTAGCTATCCTCTTCTCATTTTATCTCAAACAAAATAAACTCTTCAGCTCCTTCAATACGCTTCATGGCCTCTCACTTGCACGTCTTTATACGTACTCTTTCCTCTGCCTGGAACATTAGTGCTTAGTTTTGATTGCTTGTTTTTCTCAAGAGCCAAGTTCAAGCCCTGACCTGATGTCAGTTTTTGATTAAAAATGTTGATTTTGGCTTTGCTTTTTATATTAACAGTGATAAACCCTGTAATTCCTTACAGCTTACAGAATGATATTTGCTTCCCCCATGGGGATTCAAAGTAATTTTTAATGTAATATATTTGACAAGGAAAAAAGGGCAGATTTAATACCATTACCACCAAGAATAAAGGTGGTAGAACAGATGTTAATCAGCTACATTAATTGTCCATAAACTTCAATCCTCCTCAAGCATTTCTTGGTGGTCACATATATGCTGTAGACTCACTTAACAAAGATTTTCCTAGCTCTGCCATATTTTTTAAAGCTATTAACATTTTGGCTTTAAACCTCTCTTTTTTTCTTCATGGTCAGGTTGCCAGGAACTGACAGACCATTTTGTCTAATTATAACAGTGCTTGGACCTTATCATGAATTCACAGAAAATCACTCGTGAAGACTGCTGTGTAAAGATACAGTGACACAAGTGCATGCAATTGAAATTAATCAAAGATTTCTGAGTAAACATGAGACCTAAAGTTTTGTGCTAAGCCCGTAAAAAACACAGAAAAGCTTCTCATTGACATCCCAGCTTATGGGATGACCAGCCACCCTTGTTTGCCCAGGGCTTGGGGGGTTGGGGGGTTCTGAGCTGCAGGACTCTCTGTGGGAAAACCAGCAAGTCCCGGGCAAACAGGTGGGCTGATCACCATTGCTGCATATCAGAATATAGGTTCATGGCACGAGTCTGTTTATGGGAAGTACTACACAATTAGTTTGAACAAAAACTGATTTATTGAATACTTAGATCAGGTGGGCAGAGAAGAGACATCAAGATACTCACAAGTCAGGGAAATATGATCAAAGACAATGTGGCCTGAAGCTTTCGAGTGTCTCAAGATTGAGGTGGCCTGGGCTTCAAGACAAGTGTGGGTCAGGAAACCCGAAAATTAAGAGGCCAAATTTGAAGAGCCTACAAATTCCGAGCCTGGGGGGCCTACATCTTATTTGCTAACTGGGTGCTAGTTTTGGATAATTTGGATAATTTTGGATAGGTTTGATCAAAGTTACGATATAATAAAAGTAATGTTTTTGGAAGAGTAGTTTAAGCCTTGGTTTGATCCTTCATTTTTAAGGGAATGGAGAAATAGCAGGAAATTGTGTTCATCCAGAAAATAACATCATTCCAGGCTTTGTTTTTTATTTTGTAAACAAAAGCAAGTATTCAGAGACTTGTGTTTGTTCAGCAGTTGACAATAGGACAAACTATATCAGTCTGCACTTGGTTTGTTTAACTTAATAAATACATTTTTCACCCTTAATAAAAAACCAAACAAACACAAACTATCAGTCTGCCTCATTTCATGTAAAACTGCTTTGTGAAAATATAGGTTTACATATCCAAAAAATTAGAAGGTGATTTCTTAATAAACAAGATATTTTTCTTTCCTAAATTAAAAAATGTTTAAAACAGTATTTTAAAGTAGTCTTACTATTTTAAATCTTCTTTAATATATAATATAAACATTGATTGACTTAGCCATTACTTCTCTGCCTAACTGAGATCTGCAGAATCACTAGCAGTTTGAGTGATTAAAAAATTGGGGGGAATTAGAGGTAAGTGACATACATGCTATGACCCTGAGGCTAAGAGTGCAAGGAACTGAAGGGCTCTCTAGGTGACTAGAACATAGAGGCTGTGGTGGGGCTGTGAGAGATGAAGCCGAAGAGGGGTGGGATGGTCCCCAAGGCCACGTGACACTAGTTCAGGATTTCACACTTCTTCCTCATTGCTTACAGGAGGCTCCCAAGTGTTTTAAATGGGGGAGGGGCAACTGTATGCTCTGGCCAGAGCCACTTTGTTGGCATGTGACCTGCACAGCCACATAGGATCTGGTGGATGGAGGGACCCATGCCTGGTTTAATGCTTTGTTGTTGCCATCTTGGAATTGGTAATAATTTTTTAACAAGGGATCTGCATTTTCATTTTTGGGCCCTGCCAATTACCTAGCTGGCTCCAAGTGACTGGACACAGTGAATTAATAGCTCCTGAGAGCTGAGAGGACCATTTTTCTGCTCTCTGTTTTATATATATATATATATATATATATATATATATATATATATATATATATATATATATACACACACACACATATATATATATATATGTATATATATATAAAAGAGACTTTGTTTTTTAGGGCAGTTTTAGGTTTACAGCAAGGTACACAGATTTTCCAGATATTCCCTGCCTCTATACACACACAGCCTCCCCCACTATCAAAATCCTGCACCAAAGTGGTACATTTGTTATAATTGATGAACCTACGCTGACACGTCATCATCACGCAAAGTCCATAGTAGACATTAGGGTTCATTCTTGGTGTTGTATACTCTATGGGTTTGAACAAATGCATAATGATGTGTATCTACCATTACAGCATCATAGAGAGTAGTTTCACTGCCCTTAAAGTTCTCCGTGTTCCACCTATTCATCCCTGAGGCCTTCCTCCCCCCCCCCTCCCTGCAATCCCTTAACTCCTGGCAGCCGTTGGTCCTTTTACTGTCTCCATAGTTTTTCCTTCTCCAGAACGTCATAGAGTTGGAATCATATAGCCTTTCAGTTGGATCTTTGATTTTTTTTTCCCTGTCCAGCTTCGGATAATTCCACAGGCCACTCTATAAGAGCCAAAGGTCATCTTTTTACTCCTTTTGGAATATTCACAGGAACAGGAGGTTTCTCAAAATCATTCAACTTTAGAGGGTTAGAGGACAAATATTGCCCCCGCCCCCAGCGGTCATGATATTTTTGAGCAGTAATGTGAAGAAAGCATGGCTGAATGTGGAAATTGTTACACTGACGTTTTCTTCAGGCATTTTTATGTTTACAGATTAGTTCAAGGTATCTACAGAGTTGCCAGATCTTATCAACTGACTGGTCATTCATTACAAATCTTAAGGAAATAAACTCCTGGAAATAAACTTTTACAAAACAACTAGCCAATGAGATAGATATATTAAATATACCTCTTTAGGGCCAAGACAGTGAAGTTATTTTGTATGACAAACTTTTGTGCTTAGAGACATGCCTTCTGGGGGCTGACATGATTAAAGGTGTAAATGTGCTCCAATAGAATTCTGGTTGGCAGTAAGTACCACCTTCTACCTAACTGGAACTCACCAGAGGCTCTTCGTGCCATGCCGCTCCCATCGTGCAGCCCTCTCCACCCTTAGTTTCGATTGAGCTTCGGACTCCTTGCTTTCTGTGCCATTTTAGACTCTAATTCTCTCTTCTTCAAAGAAAGCAGCAACCATATCTTCTTTGCCTTTTCAACAAGTTTTCTAGAATGTCTCAGAAATACCATTACACTCTTATTATTATGTACATGTGGGCCACATCATTAATATGCTATATTTTGTATATATTATATACTGTGAAGAGTTTTGAGATTTTCTGAAATATTTTTCTTTTTTCTGCCTATGTCTTTAAAGCATGCTTGCTGTAGATGCTGCCGGGCTTCAGCCATATTCTCTGGCATCCTTGTTCCATTATTGTGCACATTGGCTCCTAGGTGCTTTCAATCCCAATAGCCAGTACCTGTGTCTTTTTTTGGCGGGGGGACCAACTGTGGGTCCCACTGTTTGGCTGGCATACAAAGCACCAAAAGTTCCGGGGAATTGACTCCTCCTGGCAGGTGGTTGGGGACTGGCAGGGACAGCCAATGGCTGACTGGTGTTGTGGAGCTGTGCGTGTGCATGCGTGCATACGTGAGGTGTTACAAATATCCCAGCTTCCTGATCAGATGACTGATGTGGGCCCATACTGTATCTCCAGCTCTCCCCACCCACCGAGGCATTGAGTCACAGTTAACCTTCTGGACTCTTGGCCTGATATCATATCTTTACTTGGCATCCCAACCTTCCTGGTCTCACTTGCCCACTTTGCTTCTGGTTTATCCTGGGAATACTTCTTATGAGTCACTTTCACACAATTCTTCACCTGAGGTCTACTTTGGGAGAATCTAGTATAAGAATTTGCTCATGTAGAAAAATGGCAAGTCATTTTAAAGTATAAAAAATAAAGAGTAGGAAAAAAATGACTGACCCCCAAGATGCCCACTGTTAGTTTTTTTCTATGAATTTAAAAATTTTAAAAGGCACATTTCGCATATCATATAATTTACCCTTTCAAGTGTTTATTTCAATGAGTTTTTAGTAAATACGTTGTCCATCTTTCACCACATATCAGTCTTAGAAGATTTTCATTTCCCCAAGAAGACCTGTCATATCCATTTCAAAGATGTTAATCTGCATTTTCCTTCCCGCAACCCCCACCCCAGCTCCTGGGAACCACTAATCTATTTTCTGCCTCTATGGATTTGTGCATTGTGGACATTTCATATAAATGGAATCATAAGATATGTGGTCTCTTGTGTCTTCCTTAATTTATCATAGTGTTCTCGAGGTTCAGCCATGCTGTAGCATGTATCAATTCTTCATTCTTTTTATTGCCGAATAATATTCAATTGTGTGGATAGACCCCGTTTTGTTTATCTGTTCATCAGTTGGTAACATTTGGGTGGTTTCTGCTGTTTGGACTGTTTTGAGTAAGGCTTTCATGAACATTCATGTACAAATCTTTGGTGGTATGTTTTTAATTCTCTTGAGGATATACCTAGGAGTGGAATTGCTGGGTCATCTGGTAACTCTATGTTTAAGTTTTTGAGGAACTTCCAGACCGTTTTGCAAAATGACTGCACTATTTTGCAATCCATTAATATGTGAGGGTTCCAGTTTCTCCACTTTTTTGCCAATACTTGTTACTATCTATCTTTTTTATTATAGCCACTCAGGTATAAAGTGGTATCTGAGTATCGTTTGTATTTGCATCCCTCTGATGACTGATGATGCCGAGCATCTTTTCATGTGTTTCTATGAATTTTAACGTAACTGATATATTATATTACTATACATATACCTTTCTGTTCTTCTTCTTTCACTTACTAATAAGACAAAAGCACCCTCCTGTGTCATAAAACTATTTGCAAACATATTAAATTATGGTGAAGTATTGATACATGCCTGTGCCATGTTTTATGTAATGACTTCTTAGTATTTGTTTTTAAATGTTCACTCAAGCTCTTAAATCAAATGAGTGTACTTTATTTAAACTATCTGTATTCATTTATTTATTCATTTGTTTGATAATGCACTAAATGTTTTTGGGTATTTATTATGTCAGGCATTGTGTTTGGTGCTAGAAATATATGATCTTATTTTCTAAACCAAAAATCAGGGTATGGCTTGACAACTACATGTATATTTATGGGGATGCTAGAACAGAATTTTAGAAATTTAGATTGGCCAAAAATAATGTAGGTCATGTGAAAGGGAGGATACAAAGAATTATAATAGAGTCATTGCCCTCTGGGAGACTCTGTTTTTGTAGAGTTATAATCTGAATCTTTCTAAAACCCGAATGGATTTTTAAAACCTTAGTATCATTGTAGTATATTTAAAAAATATCAGATCCCCACTCAGGGCCATAGAAACCTCAGAACAAAGAAAGCCAGTATAATTTGTGTCTTATTCTATCTGTCTTCACCCTACCCTCTCATTTCCTCTTCTCTCTCAACTCCTCTGTTTCTTCAAACATCAGGCTGATTCTTAAAAGCGTACCTAATTAGTCTTGTCTTTTTTTTTTTTTTTTACTTTTCAATGGTGGCTGACTAATTCCGTTTTTGAGATTTTAATAGGAGTGTTGTGAGTGTGTCCCATCGCTGAGTTTCAGGCTGATGTTCTGGGTTCTAATAAGCCAGAGATAAGTGAACAGTTCACACAGATTAAGGGGGACTTGGGACGTGAGGGCAAAAGTTTTTGCAATGAGGTAAATAGTCTCCTGCAAGTCTCTTAATGAGACATCACAGCATGAGCCGGCTGGTCTGGATTTTGTCAGTCTCGTGGCTCCGCCTTCCCCCTCCAAACCAGCCTATCAGCTTCCTCATTAGATAATTTCGTTCCGACTCAGCATTTCAGTAGGTAGTAACTAAACACCTTCTTTCCTTTACTCAGAAAGCTCCCTGTTTTTATAGAAAACAAGAAGAGCTTGCTGAAATACTTCTCAACGGTAGGCTTTCCAAGGAAGAATATTTTCTCAGGCTTTTAATAGTTTAATCTACTCACAAACTTCTAGACACATAGTTTGTCTCTCTATGCAGTTTTCTACCTGAGATCCATGTATGAGGAGCTGCAAAAATAGTTATAAAAGTTCTTCATTATTTGAAACCAATATAAATTCCAGTGCAGCAGAAGAGTATATCTCATCCTCCTACATGCTGATATTGACAGTCAGATTACAGACAAACAACAGAATACAGGATTTAAAAAAAATAGCTTTACTGAAATATTAATTCACATACCCCAATTTCACTATTCTTTATTGCTGACCATACCTCCTGGAACCCTTTAACCAATCTTGTCTTAGGGACTTCTTGCAGGATACACTTTATCTCCCAAATTCTTACCTGGAATCCTTTTTTGTTTCACCTGCCTGTGTTCATCATGGGTATTACCTAACACATTGCTTTAAAAGTTATGTAGTTTTGCGCCTTAATGTTACATCTACAATCATTGTAATCATAACATGTTGGAGCTATCCACACAAAGGATCTGCACCACGATGCAGTTTTTACATAAAATGGTCTGAATATAGAAGAGACGCAGGTGGGCTCTTGCTTAATACATGAAGTTCTTCATATTCCTTGAAACAGGAAGGCAATTCACAACACTCCAACACACAACAGCCTGTGGACAGACCCTCTTGCTCAGGGATCTGCATGGGGTGTGACAGAATGCTAGCCAGGAAGGCATCACTGGGGCCTTCGACTCTAGAAGGGACTGATAAGCATGGCAGGATGCGGATAATGTCCAAGGAATGGGGTCTGCTTTAGGCTTTGAAGCTGGCCACATTGGCAAAATATCCATTCCTTGACAAAGTACATTTGGGCACCCAAAGAGAATAGTCTCTCCTGAGGTTTTAGTGGTTGTTATGCTCCCATTCGATGATAATTATTCATTAAAGTAATCTCCACAATTAACAGATTTTCATTTTTGCAAAATGCTCGTATAGATCTGGCACATTTCTTATGGATTTAATTATTCAGTACTTTATAGATTTATTGGGTAGTCGGGAAAGTCATGACGTATTTTTCTGTTTTTCGTTGCAAAAATGCATCATGACTTTTCTGACAACCCAATAGTTGTGCTTGGTTCTTGGTAGTTTTGCTGATCTAGATGAAATCTATTTTTTCCAGTAGATTTTCAGTTTGGTTATTGATGACATATAGGAAATCCATTAACTTGTATGTTGATCTTATATCTGGTTACCTCATTACTTTTGTTTTAGTTCTAATAAATTTTAAATTAACAGGGTTGGATTTGTAGTCAGAAAAAAATTTATCTGCCAATAATAAGCAGTTTGGCATGGTCCTTTTTAATATTTAAAGCTCCTTTTTATCTTCTTGTCCTTTGTATTGATGAAGGCCCCTGGTATGAGGTTGAATGTGGGAATCTTTGTCTGGTTCCTGAGTGTAATGGGGGCACTTTTCATTTTCCACTGTTAAACAAGGATGGTTTCTATCAATTTCTAGTAGACACTCTTGACCAAGGTAACGCAGTTTCTTTCTATCTTAACTTATTAATAGTTGTATTTTTCTTTAAATCGAGAAAACCTTTGAAATTTTGTAAATATACAGAGGGTGCCAAAAAAATGTATACACATTTTAAGAAAGGAAAAACTGTATTAAAATTATTATACTCAATATATACCGATAACAAAAGACGAATACAAGTCATGTGTATCCATTCTTTTGACACCCTCAGTATTTTAGCATCAGTTAGGATGATAGTGTTTTTTCTCCTCCTTTAATATAAGTACATAGAGAATTCCATTAATAGCTGTCCTAATGCTGAACCTCCTTGAATTCCTAGGATAAAGCCTACTTGATCATGATTTATTATTATGGAGTTTTTTATTTACTTAGGTTTGTACTCATTCTCCATTAAAAAAATAGTTATTGGCTGAGTATACCAAAATATCTAATGAACCATGAAATTGTTTTAAATTATAGCAGGGAATACAAATAGACTAGTCGGCTATACTGTTCGCTTTTTTTCTGAATAATTTCATTCCATGCAGTCTTGAGCAATGGGATTTGATCGGGAAAGAAGAATGACTTCTTGGCTGTGTAGACCATGTTTTGCAGGGCAATTCATCTGGTGTCTAACACTGAGTAGCTCTTGTGGCTAATTTTGTATGTTTAAACAACCTGTTCAAGTTCACCTAAGTTGCCACAAACATCATTTAGTGATGAAACTCTATTCTGAGTTTGTGGATTATTACAAGCATGGCATTTACTTGATTTCAGTGCGTTGCATTAATCTTTGCCCAGTAAGTTCTAGTGGCTATAGCTTTTTCTTTCGTCAGTTCTCAGGAGCGTTTAGTGAGGTGGAGTGTTCAGAGTACGAGCTGTCTGGTTTTACACCCCAGTTCTGCCATTAACTGGCTGTGCAAACCTTAATGCCTCAGCTTCATCATTTAATGAAGAAACTATTTAAAGTAGCTTATGGATTGTTGTGATGTTAAATGAGCAAATATGAAGCTCTTAAAATAGTGCTCAGGGTATAATAAGTATATATGTGTTAGGTGAGATATTAAATAATAAAAGCAGAGTTGTTAATTTGGCAGGAGTTTTATGGCAGATACCAGTGTCTTGTGATCACACATGAGAATTTTTCTCCTTATATATGACTCATGGAAACATAGCCCATGTGGAATTTGACTTCTTCTTTACTCATTCAAGGCATTTCTGAAAATAGGCAGTTTTGTTTGACTCAGTGTTTTTCCAATAAAAAAAGGCTGGCTGATTTTTCCAAAATAGTTTACGTTTTGGAAAATTCAGAAGGATGAGGTTGAAGCTGATTACCAGAGTAAGATAATCTGCCTACTGATACAAGGAGAAAAATCATTAAACATTGGCCAGCCATAGTCAACAAGCAGTGGGGGCCTGGAGAATATCAGTTATGAGGGGATGCACATGCATGAGAGGCAGAGAGAGAGGGAGGAAGGCAGAGGGGGAGGGAGAGGGCGGACACGCAGGCTCTGCTCGCCAACTCCCTGAGTTTCAAATATGAACTTCACCACTGCTTTCCAGCCAGTTGACCTTGGGTATGTTTCCAACATCTCAGTTTTCTCATCTGTAAAATGGTGATAATGGCGACTAAGTCTCAGGACTGTGGGGAGAATTTCAAGAGAAAATTCCTGTGCAGGACCGGCATAGGACCCAGTACACAGGAAGTGCTCAGTGATGTATCATTTAGCATAAAGCATTTGCTATCCAGTTTTCTTAGTCCTACTCTGCAGGTCATCATATCTTCAGCTAGGCAAAATGTCATACATAAAAGTTTGATGGGAGGAATTCACAGCTTTTAAAAAAAAACAATTCAATGGTTTCTAGTATATTCATGGTATTGATAGATATATACAACCATCACCACAGTCATTTTTAGAACATTTTGATCCCTTCAAAAAGAAACGCATACCTTGTAGCTCTCACCTCCCTCCACACGTGCCCCATCCACCTAGCTAGCCCTAAGCAACCGCTAATCCACTTTCTGTGTCCATAGTTTTGCCTTTTCTGGACATTTCATATAAATTGAATCATACAATATTTGGTCTTTTGTGACTGCTTCTTTCATGCAGTTTAATGTCCCAGGCTCTTCCATGTTGTAGCATGTATCAGCACTTCATTCCTTTTCATTGCTGAATATTCCACTGTACCGGTATAACACATTTTATTTATCGACTCATCCACTGATGGACATTTGGGTTGTTTCTACCTTTCTACTATTAGTAATAATGCTGCAATGAACATTCATGTACAAGTTTTTATGTGGTCATGTATTTTCATTTCTCTTGTGTATGCACCTAGGATTGGAATTGTGGGCTCATATTCTGTGTAAGGGACTGTCAGTCTGTTTTTCAACGTGGCTGTGCCATTTTACATTCCCACCGGCAGTGGATAAAGTCTCCAGTTTTTCCACATCCTCTTATTCTTATCTGTCTTTTTTTTTTAAGATTTTTTATTGGGGAATTGGGGGATGGGAACAGTGCTGGGGAATCGGTGAAGGGGAACAGACAACTTGCTGTCCTTTTGTTTTTCAGTCTAGTTGTGGAGGACGTTGCTTTACTGGCCCAAGTTGGCACCATCAATGTGCTCTTCCCGGGTGAGGCAGACCAGTAGCCGGCTTCTGGACGGCCGCTCACTGCGGCTGCTGGCTGCTCACACTGGCTGCTGGCTACACACGGTAACCCATGGCAACCCACTGCAGCAGGGGCTACAGCCCACGCTGTCACCAGCGACTCACGGCAGCCCAGCTCCAGGTTGAGCTGTTGTTCAGCATCTTAGCTGTGGAGGGCAGTGTCACTGGCCCTCATATGTGGGATCCAAACCGGGGCCCTCTGGCGTCCCAATCCAGTTCTTAACCATCGCACCACTCGGCCGGCCCCTTATCTGTCTTTTTGATTTAGCCGTCCGAACAGGTGTGAAATGGTAGCTCATTGTGGTTTTGACTTGCATTTCCCTAGTGATGAATGATGTGGAGCATCTTTTCGTGCGTTTATTGGCCATGTGTATGTCTCTTTTGAGAAAGTGTCTATTCAGGTCTTAGTTTTGAAATTGAGTTGTCTTCTCAGTTATTGAGTTGCAGCACCGATAATTTTTACTGAGCTCTTACTCTCTGGTAGATCAGTGGTGCTCACACATCTGTGCACACAGGTCCCCTGGGGCCCTGGTTAAAATGCAGATTCTGTTCCACGAGGTCCCCGGTGGGACCTGAGCATCTGCATTTCCCAACAGCTCCCAGGTAATGCTGTTGTGCATGGACCCCACTCAAGTATAAAACAAAGTTATATTAGTTCCAGGGGTTTAATTTCCACCACAGTGTGAAAGAGCCGTAGGAAGCACAAGTTCTGAAAAGAAGCTGGAAATGAAAAATGCAATTCAATGAGGTTGTGAACACTAGGGGCTGGTTCAAATGAGTTGCTTTTTCTGGTAGCCATCAGCCTTATAGGTTGCTCATCTACCCTATGGGACATATTATTTCACTTCCAAGGGGATGTTTCTGCATTTCCTGAGTCATAGCAGTAGTTAGGGCTACGCACAGTGGCTGGTAGTATAATTTGGAGGCACTTTCTGTTCTGCTGTTGAGACATTGAAATGGAAAAAGACGAAGCCAGAAATGACTTCTCTGGGGCTGCACCTTTGTGGTGAGAGCACATGATGGACCTGTCAGGTGCTGCTCTGCCCCTCCTTATGGGAGATCTTGTCTCCTGGTGCAGTTTCGAATGAGACTTTCACAAGTACTGAGTCTCCTACCTTTTACAGTAAAGAATTTGCCCAGATGAAGTCATTCTCTTTGGAATTTGAGATTTTTCTCTGAAAATACAGCTAAACTCTCAAGCTGTGACAATCATAATAATTCATTTAGAGAGACCTTTTAGGCAGCTGGAAGCACTGGGAGTTTCCTGCCATGTCCCAAGTCGAGGCAGACTATGGAAAGGGGGTTATTTATAGAGTTAGTCAAAATCTTATATCTGTGACATTTTAACGATTAACACTTACTGTACACATATTGATAACTTGGAAAATATTTACTCTGAAGGAATTCAAATATAATTTTAAAATTTAGCTTAAATAATGTTATAATTTATAACATTATTCAGAAGGCAAATAGAGATGCTTCCTTGAAATTATGGGCCCATAATTGATCACATGTTTCTCTAGGGAAAGTCCCCTTGAATAGAAGCAGCATCTTTGATCATCAAAGCAAAAGTGACCTGTATGTGCACAGAGTTGAAGTGCTAATCCTCCATATGTGAGATAATACCCCATTATTTCGATGGTGAAATCTCCACATTGTTAGTCCCCCGCCAACCTCAGAGGATTGGGCAGGGGGGGCGCCCATGCCTGGCTGCTGAGACCCGGGGGCCCCATCTGCCCTGAGCACCGCAGTGCTGCCATAACCCCACTCCTTTCACTATTCTATATAAAATGTGAAAATGCCCTAGTCTCCTTTCCTACCCCCACTTCTTTCCTTTGAAATTTAGTGAGCAGACTCATACATGCTAGGGAGCATGCCAGACATTACAACATAGTGCCCCCTTGAGAAGATGGCCATGCTGTAGTCCTCCAGCCACTTGTAGGTTGGGGACCATGAAGGAGGAAAGGCAGGTGTGGGCAGAAACATGATGAGTTCCATTTTGGCTGTGTTGAGTTTTAAGGGCTGGGGAGCCATTCAAATCAAGGTGCCTCATACATAGCTGTGAAGCTGAGAAGAGAGACTGAGAGCTAAAGATTAGGTACCATTGATCAGTGGGCTGAATCTGAGAAAATGAATTGTAACAAGGATAAATAAAAATTCTTAAAGCTAAATGCAGAAAACTATCTGTATAAATCCTGGATAGAGAGAATACAACTTAAAATAAAATTAGGTTTATGTGTTTTAACTAAGACTATGTTGGCCATAACTTGTTGAGGCGATTTCCCCCCCCAAAAAAAGTTTTCTTGGATTGCATTAATAGAAATATAGCATCTAGAATTAAGGAGGTGATAATCCTGCTGTGTTTTGTGCTGGTCAAGACTACAACTAGAACAATGCATTTAGTTCTTAGCTCATGAGCTGTACAAAAATAGGGAGAAGGCAGATTTGGCCTCTGAGCTATAGTTTGCCAACCCATGCTTCAGAGACCTCCGTTCCACCAAACAGCCACTTACTATATCTAAGGCTACTCCTAGATGTGTGATCGTGGCCAAGTTTGTTAGGACAATTGAAATACTCATGTGAAAGGGTTACTATGAAGAGTAAATGTGGAAGCACACTTTGATACAGTGCCTGAGACATAATAGCCTGAGATACTAACTAAATGAAAGCCACCATCACTGTTCTTTCATCACATAACCTTGGGCAATTCCTCCAATATTCTGGGCCTCTGCTCTTCTGAAGAGGGAAGTGGTCAGAAAAGGTGGTTCCAGAGGTCGCTTCTTCCTGATGGCAAGTGCCTGAGAAGAACACTTGCAGCTCTCTTCCTAGCTTATTTTCTGGTTATGGGAGCACACTCTGCCATCGCAGGGCAAGCCAGAAGTGTCAGGGTTACAAGGTGTGATCAAATAATATGGTGAATGTTTAAATTTTAAAGAAAACATATATAACTTTAATAACCATTGTCAATAAACTTTAACAATTGTTTATTGTTAACCCCAATAAACTTTAATTAAAAAAAATATTAGAGTAAAAGACACATTGTCATTCATCTGCCTCAAAATACTCCCCCTCACTTCGAACACACTTATCCCATCATTCTTGCCACTTTCTGAAGCAGTTCTGGAAGTCCTCTTTCATGAGTGTTTTAGTTGCGCTGTCGTGGCTGCCTCAATGTCCTTGAGTCATTTTGACTTTGGGGAAGAGCCAGAAGTCGCACGGTGCCAGATCCAGTGAATAAGGTGGAGGAGGACACACCATAATGTTTTTATTTGACAGAAATTGCTGTACAGAAGCGATGTGTGACACGGAGCATTGTCCTGATGGAGGATGAAGTAAAGACACTCATGAAAGAGGACTTCCAGAACTGCTTCAGATAGTAGCAAGAACGATGGGATAAATGTGTTCAAAGTGAGGGGGAGTATTTTGAGGGGGATTAATGGCAAAGTGTCTTTTATTGTAATACATTCTTTTATTTAAACATTCACCGTCTCTTTTCATCACACCTCATAGTGACCATGGGAGCAGCCCTCAAGTAGTGATGGTTGGACAGCTGGTAGGCAGTTACCCTGCTTCTGGGATAACTCCAAAGCATATCCACCCTTCTTTCCCTTCCCTGTCTGGCTACTTCACTCCCCTATCAGCTTTTTCTGAGGTCATCTCCTGTGCTAGGTGGAATAATGGCCCCTCAGGGATGTTCATGTCCTAATCCCAGAACCTGTGAATATGCTACCTTCCAGGGCAGAGGGACTTTGCACATGTGGATTCAATGAAGGATCTTGAGGTGGGTAGACGAGCCTGGATTATCCACGGTGTGATATGATATAACCCAATATAAGTGCTAGGGTCCTTAGAGGTGAAAGCAAGAGGCAGGCTAGTCAGATTCAGAAAAGAAGATATGATAACAGAAACAGAGTCAGAGAGAATTGAAGATGCTACACCACTGCCTTTGAAGATGGAGAAAGGGGCCACAAGCCCAGAAATGCAAGTGGCTTCTAGAAGCTGGAAAAGGCAAGGAAGTGGATTTTTCTCTTAGAGCCTCCGGATGGAATGCCGCCTTGCCAACACCTTGACTTTAGCTCAGTGGGGCCATTTTGGACTTGTGACCTCCAGAACTGGAGGATAATAAATGTGTCCTGTTTTGAACCACTAAATTTGTGGTAATTTGTCTCAGCAGCAACAACAAATGAATACCCCTCCTAAATAAATGATTTGCCCCTGACTCTTTGCTTCAGCATCTGCTCCTGGTGAACCTAAATGCAGACACATTCCAATATGATATTGCATGCTTATTTCTGCCTCCCTTTCACCTGTGCAGTAAGCAGTTAGTTATTGTGTAGTTCTGTATGCTCGACGTGGCTCTACGGCTGTCACAGAGATGGAGTGAGCTCAGTTCTTCACTGCATGGAACTTACAGTCTAACAGTGGGCATACGCCACAGATAATTTTAGCACGTACCTTGTCCTACTCAGCAATCTTTGTCTCAATAGTCACGTAACCATGTGTATTTATTAAGCATCCACTGTGAACATTGATCAGAGCAATAGGGTCTATAAATATATGCAACAAAAAGGCAAATTCTCAAATCTAATTTTTTAATAAAATGACAGTATTGCCCCCAATACTCATTTTAATTTCATATATAAAAGAAAGTAAAACAAGGAGTTCTAAGGGAAAACAATGCAGGGATCCCATTTTAGGGAAACTGAAGTGTTGATTTCACCTTCTAGTTCCCCCTAAAAAGCATTGGAAAGTTTATTTTGTTCCCAAGGAAGTTCACTGTTGTTTAGCTCCTGAAACATAGACACATTTAAAGAATTATAATTTACTGCAGCATTTTGTCTGTAAAATACAGCAAAAGACAGTTGAAGTTGGATGCACAAGATACGAGTTCGAATTAGAAATCTGTCCCTTCATAAAGTCATGTGACCTCCAGCAAATATGTAACTGCAGATGTTCTCTGAGCTGCATCTGATAAATAACAACAGTGAGGAACCTCTAAAGTCAGTCGGCCGAGGGAGGCCAGCACACACTAACGTTTCAAGACTTTCTCTATTTTATGTTCGTGGGCATCTAGAAGCTTCTCTAACCTTTTTGGCTCACATTCTGGAATTCCTGTTTCTTTCCATTTCCACTTGCAGAATTGAAATTCTCTCCCAGGCTCCCCTTTTCTTTGAATCCCTTGCTCTAAATGCAGTCACAAGTTGCCAATACATGCTAGCACTTTTATTCTAAAGGCACTGCATCTGAAGGTGTGTGGTCTGCCTACTGGTTCATCACAGGTAAAAAGGTTTAAGCAGTGGTTCTCAACCTGTGGGTTGCAACCCCTTTGGGGGTCGAACGACCCTTTCACAGCGGTCGCCGGGTACTCATATGTGGGCATATCTGCATGTGGGCCTGGAGACAGATAGAGGAGCGGTGTCTCGGTTCGTAAGACCATTGAAAATATTTGTTTTCCGATGGTCTTAGGCGACCCCTGTAAAAGGTTGAGAACCGCTGGTTTAAGGAGTGCTTGTTTCCCTGCTGCCTAACACATCACCTGTCTTTCCAACCTCTGACACCTATGTCCTCTTTTCCTGTTACCTAGAATCTGATGGCTAAGCAGATTCTCCATATATTAGGTCTTGGTTATGGCAGCAGCTCACTTTAAAGTTCAAATACACTAGTGTAGGCCAATGGCTGCAACAAAAAGCTAATTGCTGAAACAAACAACCTGAACATTTCTGTGGCTTAACACAATGAAAGTTTAGTTTTTGTTCGCACTGGAATCAAATAAGTTGTTTGAACAGCAGACTTCCATGTGGCCATTTAAGGACTCGGCCATCTTCCATATTGTGGCCCCTCCATGTTCCGTTTGTGTGCTCCTTGGAATGGTGTGAGAGAATGACAGATCTCACGAGCCTGGCCTGGATTGACACACATCATCCCTGTCTGCATTCCACCAACCAGAACTTGAGCATATCGGCTTAAGCACTAGGTCTTTATATTGTTCCAAACCACTGGCCTAAAATCGGCTCTTAGAACTTATTTCATTAATTAGTAGCTTCCTCTATAAGCTTTGTAGGGTGTATGTTCATTTTTATTTAATTTCTACTTTATCATAGATTAATTCAAATTTCTGTTTAGTTTGTGGTTTATGCTATTTCATGTCTTTTCTGTGGTAAAGATAAAGTGCAAGTGCTCATTGACCTTGACCTTCAGAGTCATTAGTGACATTTATTGACTGCCTACTCCATGTCAGGCGGTGTACACCCTAGGCATGTTAAGTACATCCTCATTTTAATCCTCCCTGAATGCTGCAAGGTATGTATTATTACTTCTATTGGATTATTGAGAACATAAACTCATGAGACCCATACTAGTTTGCTATTGCTGTCTGATCTATTACCACAAGCTTAGTGGCCATGTTCTGTACTGGAGGCTATTGCAGGGGAATCACTTCTGAGCTCATTCAGGTTGGCAGAATTTGGTTCCTTGTGGTTGTAGGACTGAAGTCTCTGTTGTCTTACTGGCTGCTGGCTGGGGCCTTTCTCAGATTTGAAAGGCCTCTAGAATTCCTTAGCTCTTGGACCCTCTGGCACCAAAGCTGGCAGTGGTGTGTAAAATACTTCTCATGCTCACAGTCTTTCTGACTTCTTCTGCCTTTTAAAGGGCTCATGTGATTAGACAGGCCCATCCAGATAATCTTCATATTTTAAGGCTCAGTGACTTGGGACTTTAATTAACATCTACAGAGTCCCTTTGTAACAGTACCTAGATTAGTGTGTTTGATTGATTGACCAGGGGACCGGAATCTTGGTGGTGGTGGGGGAGGGGGCAGCACGTCTTTAGAATTCTTCCTGCTACACTAACTTGCCTTAATTCACACAGCTAGAGAGTAGGGAAACAAAGATTTGAACCCTGATCTATCTATTAAAGTCTATGCTTCTCCCATCTACCAGGCTGCCCCTCTACAGAAATGAGTGGTGTGCAGTACCCAAAGAGAATGTCCTAGAAGAAAAACTGAACTCCAATGTCTAACCTAAAGGCATATAATTTAAATAATTCTCACATTTAAAATTATAGATTTAGTATTTTAAAATTATGCATCAGAGTAACACTGGCTCTTTCCAAGTGCCACCACCTGAGAGAGAGCGTCAGTGTGGGCTACTTGTAGACAGATCCGGATAAATTCCAAGAGCTACTGCTTACTCACTGAAACCACAAACCTCAGTTACTGCACTGTACAATGGGGGTAATAATGATATCTTATGGTCATATTGAAAGCCGAAACAATGACACTTACATAACATTTATATAGTTTCTAGGACACTAAACACTCAATTGCTAAACATCAACATCACCATCACCATCACCATCACTACCATCACCATCATCACCATCACCATCACCATCACCATCACTACCATCACCATCATCACCATTACCATCATCACCACTGTCATCATCATCACCATGATCACCACCACCATCAACACCACCACCACCACCATCACCATCACCTCCATCACCATCATCACCACCACCACCACCACCACCACCACCACCACTATCACCACCATCATCATTATGCTGTCATTACCAATCATCAGCCCAGATAGCAACTAAGTATTGAATATATTATCAAATATTTATAATTTCATATCAATAACATGCTCATTTATCAAATGAGCAGAAAAAGTTATGCCTATGACCTCATTTTTAACTTGTACTTGCTTCTAAAATCTCAGCAGCAGATTAGTAAATGTAAGACTTGCCCATTTTTTAAAAATCTTGTGGAGATTCAAATAGAAGAGGAGGATATGCTTTCTGTGCCATTTCTGTAACTTGGTTTGTCCACTTGGTTCTGATTCTGCCAGTAACTTAAATGGATGTAAGTTTCATGTCATAAGCCATGAGACTTAGTGTCATTTTCTGAGCCCTCCCCTCAACTTGCCCTTCTCTTTTGCCCTCTTGATCTAAGACCCATTATTGTAAGGTCTCTACCATATGTTTCATTTTACTTTTACTGAGGACTTCAGCTTGCTGTAAACAAGACATTTATTTTTAGATTTTTTTACTCTGCATCTTATTCAGAGCTTCTCTCTTTATGCATTTTCACCACATTCCTAGGTTTCTGTTAAGCCAACTTTTTAAATGTGAGAAAAAATAAATGTCATGGAATGAAGGCTTGGTGGCAGCCAGCAGACGTGTCTGTTGAGTCCTCTGTGAGGGGAGCTTGAGACCCCTGGGTGGTTTAAGCAGACATTTGAATGAAGAAGCATGAAGGACAGAGGTATCAGGAGGAACCTCCTGTTTATCAGCAGCATATGCTACCCAGACCTCAATTAGGGCTTGTGTGTGACACTGTGGTGCAGACATCCACCCACCCCAATTTCTAGAGAAGTCAGCAATAAAAATGCTCAACGGTACAATAATGTTACAATTGGTGCTAGAGTCAGAGCTTCAGTTTTGGTCACCTTATCTGGGTTCCAGTGTGACTAAAACAAGGAGAGATGAGGAATTTCCAGTTAACAAAACCTTTTGAATTTTTTTGTCTATTGCCTTCCTCCAACACCTAAACTAGCCCCCTGCAGCATCCGTTGTGAAGTCAAGTACCTCTTTTTCTTTCCATGTTAAGCTTTTAATTGTCTAAAGCGGGGCTCTGAACTGTGACACTGCTGACATTTGGGGCCGGGTCATTCTTTGTCACCCTCTCAGCATTCATTCACCCTTCACTTGGAAGGCTGCTTATTGGGAAGCTAGAAACTGCACCTGAGGGCTTTTTCGCCTGACCGTGGGAAGCGCTGGGGACGGAAAGGCTATGAAAGCAACCCTCACCCTGTGATGGATGGGGAGTTGGTGGATGCTTGTTCCAGCTTCCTCATCCCTCTGGGACAACTCAGAGGCGTGTTCTACACTCTCTCCCAGCATTCCCCCGTGGGATTGAGCTCCAGTGCCCACAGGAGTAACTTGTTTGAGAACACACCTCTATTGATTTTTTTCCCTTCTCTGACTCACCTCCCAGATAAACTGTTTACACTCAAATCCTTGTCTCAGGGTCCACTTGAAGGGGAACCCAAACTGAGACTCCATGTTACAAACATGGCAATTCAATATGTTTAGAGAAATCTTGAGCTAATTCACAGAGATCTGTCCATGAAATGCTGTTAATCAGTGTTGTCACCAATTGCTCTAAGGCCTACGTTCTGGGTGGGCCAGGCTGCGCTGGGGACGGGTGTGCACTGATGTGTATGTCTGCGATGATGTGGACATTGTTGTTTCTCGTGGGTTTGCTCTGAGTAAAGCTTTTGGAAATTGTGTTTTCCCACAAGTTCCACAAATGTTTCCACATTTTAGAAATTGTTTGAGCATGCTCTAAGCCATGACTTTGAAAAATCAAACAGTTTTGGCTAGTGATATTATTTTTAGAGAAACAAAACAGTTTTGTTTTTAATTTTGGCTTTTGTTATGCTTTGCAATCCTTTGCTCTGAAGGCCTTCACTTCCCTTGCTTAGTGCATGGCTTTGCATAATGCTCATGGAGGCATTTCGTAGCCATTTTTGTATGGATATGATTGCAATGAATATTTTACTGGCAATACCTTATATTCTAAAGCTCTTATACATATAATGTTTCATTTAATTCTCCCCAAGTCCTCAAATAATAGGATTATCATCACAGTTTAATGAAAGAGGAAACCAAGTTCCAGAGAGTTATCACTTTTAGTCATGAATCAACATAAAACTTTTATTAATGTGATCAGCGACTCTGCAGAGACAACAAAGAGGGAGAATACAATCTTGAAGGGATGCAAAGCTGTAGGATGCGGGAAACGGGCATGAAAGGGTACAGACCTCAGTAACACTAGCACTCTGATCAGACCAACACTAGTGAGGCAGAGACTAAAGAAGCATTTTCCCAAGTGCTTCTCTTACCTCCCAGGAAATCTTACTATCGCTATCAATCTCTAGTGGCTTCTCAGCATCATTAAACTTAGAGTCCATCTTTCCTGCATCAGCAGCCAAGAGAACACCCGTACCACTGTGTGGGTTCTCACACCATCTTTATCTTGCACTAAATTTGTATCTGGGGTGAAGAGGAGATACGTCACCATTTCAAATATCAACATGAGACTTTGAGGTCAGGTCCAAAGCTAGTTCATTGTTCTTTCCTGGAACTAGAACCTTACCTCTGATATCCAGCCCTGAGTCAGCCCCCACTAACAGCTGCCATCCCTGATGCTGAGCTCAGTGTGACTTCTTGAACCTTTGCTTGTTGCATGCTGTTGGTACCTGAGTTGCTCCTGTGGAAGCCAGTTAACTCCCTTTGGCTCTTCCACCAACAGTGAACCCCAGTTCTGACTAAGCCATTCTTCAGTTGCCTGGATTCAGTTGGGAACGCAGAAAACCCTTAGATTCAGTTGGGAGCACAGAAAACCTTAGACATTTCAAGAAGAAAGTGGCTTGCTACACGAGTTAAAGGCATACTAAAGAATTGCAAAGGACTTCAACCAGCATTCTGCGAGTAGACATTAGGAAGATAGTAATATTAAGAAAGCACCCCTGATGATCTCAGTGACCCGCTGTACCCCAAAGCACCTGGCAACACCTCCCACCATCCACCTGTCAAAGCTACCACACTGCTGGGCTTTGGCTTCTCTTCTGCCTGTGAAGGTGTCTCATTTGTGCCCTCACCCTCACCTGTGAGGGCAGGGAGTCTAGAAAATGTAGCTCTCAGATTTCTAGCCCCTGGAGTACAGCAAACAGCATAACAGAAAGAACATGGTGCTGAGGACCTTACAGATAGTTCAGGCCATATCCCATCTGTAGAAATGTTCTGAAGCTGATCTATGAGCTTGGGGCAGTCAAAGAAGAGGATGTAATTCCTCCAAAATCCAAGGTGCTCATAAAAGCATTTCCCATCTGGGACAGGTCAGTAGGAAATAGGGGAAAAATAGCAACTGGGGACATGCTGGCCCCCAAGATTCTGCAATAATCGTTCATGTGAAATTGGAAGAGACTGGGACTTCTTCCTCAAGCACAGTTGCCAGGAAAACTGGGCAACTCTATACTCACGTCCCTACTGTGCATAGTATAGCTGGACCCTGAGATTTCTTTCCTTTCTGGTATAACATGCTGTGCACTGTGCATCAGCGCTGACTCTGCTCCTTTATGCCAAGACCACAGCCTTGGATAAGTCTGCTCGTCCAGGAGGCAACAGGGACTGGCCAGAGGACCACCCCTGGACACCTGCCAGGGACATCAGACCAGTCCTATGGGGTACGGGACATGGCCAGGACTGCTAGAACCACTGTTGGGGGTGTTTTCAGCGGCATATTCTACTTGTCATCTGATTCACAATAGGTGGTTCCAGAAGCTGTGCTTTTGGCCTACGTACAAGACTGGAAGGCTGAAGCATCCGTGACATTGACCTAATGCCGTTTAAAAGTATTCCTGCGTGTTACAAGTCATATAGTTGGATTACTCCTCATAGAATGCTAGGAGTCCGATTTTTTTCATGACAATGTAAAATAGTTTTTTTATAGTCAAGGTTTGATTTTGTGAAGAAATTGTATGCTATTTAGATAGTAAATAACAAAGTATAATATTTTTTTCTCAAAAACACCTTATAAAACCAGAACTTTGTATAAAATAAATTGTTCTTTTGGATAAGCCAAATAATAGTTACTCTACCTAAGCACCTGGGGATTCTCAATTTAATCCAACTGAAATATTAACTTCAAAGTTTCTTAATACCTTAGTAACTAATACTTCTAATCTATTTCTTCTAGAAAACTTGTATTGGAATTGTAATCAGTGTTATTCTTCAGATTTTTGAAAAAATTCTAGTTGGAAAATACCTCACAGAGATATATCTTATTGGGTTGTCGGAAAAGTCATGACGTATTTTTTCTGTTTTTTTGTTGCAAAAATGCGTCATGACTTCTCCGACAACCCAATCATATTGACATTTTATTTCTTCGATAATGCTTAGCAAGCAAGTAGAAAGGCATAAAAACAGTGAAAATATTAAGTTTTAAGATGATTTCTCAAAGTAGATACAGTTAATTAATTGGAAGCTGTAGTCTTTCCCCTCTCTCTATATTGGAAATGTCCCTTAGTTGTACCAAACATTGGTTTACTGGCTCTTCGTTCTATCTATCATATTTTTTTTCTTAGAGTAAAGGCACATTTTAGACTTCATGTGGCTTTTTGGATGACTGTGACAACATGTCGACAATATGTTTTATAAGAGGCTAGTTTGGGGGCTGCAACTAACTCTTTGCGACCTTTAACACACAATATTTTGACCTCTAGACTAATATAGAGATGACAAGTCAAAACTAAGAATGCTCAGAGACATGTTACAGGAAATAAAGCCTGCAAGAACTCATTCTAAGCTAATCAACAATAACTTATCAAAGTGTATTATGTTTCAGTAATAGGAGAAACCAAGAATACCAGTGTTTGTTCCAGAATTTCACTTCACCTTGATTTACTGTGTAAACATAAATGTGAATTTATGTGAGCTCCCTCTAGACTCAAATTGTGATATGAAATTAGGAGCTGGTAGCTGTGATCAAATTCCTGATGAATACAAATGATGAATATATGTGAAGTTTCCAGTGTTGTTTGAAATGCATTATTGTTCTGGCTCATGGGAGTACCTTTGTGTGATTAATTTGGTGGATAGTATTTATATGTGTGTGCATGCATGTAAGAAAGAGAAATGCTAATCTTCTCAATTCATGTGCTTCTGATTATATAAACCTTGTGGGATTTCATAAAGTTGAAAATGAGTTGGGAAGAGCCATAATACTCCTTTCATGACACATTTCCATAATGCCTGCTCTGTGACCCATGTTATTTACACCTTTATTATTATTGATTTGGGTTCTCTTATGATTTCTATTTTAAAATATTTTTGGGGGGTTGGGGGGATGGGAAAAGCGCTGGGGAATTGGGGAAGGGGAACAGACAACTTGCTGTCGTTTTGTTCCTCAGTCTAGTTGTGGAGGATGTTGCTTCACTGGCCCAAGTTGGCACCATCATTGCGCTCTTCCCAGTTGAGGCAGATCAG
>NW_017731505.1:1454401-1471614 GCF_001890085.2 Hipposideros armiger
TCCAGGTTGAGCTGTTGTTCAGCATCTTAGCTGTAGAGGGCAGTGTCACTGGCCCTCATATGTGGGATCCGAACCGGGGCCCTCTGGCTTCCCAAGCCAGTTCTTAACCATCGCGCCACTTGGCCGGCCCCTCTTATGATTTTTTCAATAAGTATTCCCACTCTTACTTACAGTTGGTAATTTAAAAACTCAAAAAATTTTAATATTGAAATGACTTATTTCAAATAATATATTTCTTTTTGGTTTTCTTATGAGTTTTCTAATAAAAAAATTATTCTCTCTTCCTTCAATACCTTTAAAAATATTTGGCAAACACACAATGCAATATATAGATGATGTATTATAGGATTGTTCACTTGACCTATATAGTTTTCACTAACCAACCAGTCACCACAATAAATTTAAGTAGTAAAAAACAAAGATGATATTAATATGTGGTCATAAGGTTGCATTTATCCCTGGTGCTCCATGGTCATGTTTTTAAAATAATCAATATGTTGTGGGGTTTCTCCCCAAAGCAGAAGTCAGCCAATCCAATACAAGTGGCATAGAAATTTCACAATTAGGCAATTAAGTTAGAAATATGACAGCTGGGCCCAAATTTCCTAGCTAAATGCATGAGCCCTTCCATCTGGTTGGAACCCTATGCACACTTGGTGTTGTAAGAGAAAAAGGAAATGGGCACTGGCTGAGGGCGTGGCCAGTGTTCAGCACACCATTGGTGTTTCCTCCATGTTGGATCATTTAATCCTTACTTTATCCCTTCGAGTTCTCTATTATTTCCATTATACAAAGATGACCAAGGCTCAGAGTAAAAGAAGCTTGAGGAATAGAATTCAATTTAATTCAGTTGGATATAAGAGCTGCAGAAAAGCAATGAAATTCACAGAAGTGTTCAATAGATGCAGCTTCCACGTCCCCCTGGGATGGTTCTCCTGAATTGATGAAACTTGCCCCCTCCTTCTCCCCATCACCCCTACCTTAAGGGCCAGGTGTGGCTGAGCAATCTCTTTCCACTCTCATTAAAACCTGCTCTCTGAAAAAAAAAAAAAAAGACAGCTGGCATGTGTTCAAAGTAACAAAGTTCCAGAAATAGAAAGTGAACTACATTAACATAAAGGCATTAACTTTTTCTGGGTGGCGTGAGTTTGCAAAAGGCTTGAGTAATTAGATTTACTTATTTCAAAATAGCCAGTGAACCTTGAGCGACATTGCGTTTCAAAGGTGGGAGCCAGAGGGAAGGTCGCTGGCTGTTGGTGCTGCAGTGGCCAAAAAGAAGAGGCTTTCCTTCGGCATCACCGACGGCCACACCTGCTAGTCTATTTTGAAATTGGTAGCAAGATACCGTACAGAAATGGCTTCGTTTTCTTCATGAGAATCAGAAAGGGGTTTATGAATAATCCTTGGGTTTGGAACTTTAGATGGCTTGTAAAACTTGATCTTTTTATAGTGTTCTATGTTGTTTATATTTTCCTAATATTCAAGTAATAACGTTATTTTTATTTTGGAAAGAAATAACTCAGAGTAATAATCCCATTGTGTGGGATCCTTGGCTGTAAGCTTGTGTTTTCTTGATTTATCAATTCTATGATACTAAGCTTTTAAGAATGTACACGTGAGCATTTTAAGGATATATGGATGAACGATTATGCCATTTCCCTTACAATATGCTAGACTTGGTGTTTCAAGCTCCAGGATTTGTTTCAGAGCCAAAGATTTAGAGGTCTGAGGGCAGTTCCCCAAAGTACTATGCTAGTTCCACTTGCAAATTGTTTTGAAAGGCAGTTCCAATTTTACATAATTTATGGCACATTCTTAAAAAGAACGACATGCAGACCTTTTCATTGAGTCCCCTGGTGTGGCTGGTATCCATTTTGTTGTCATTATTGCTCAGGTCCAGGCCAGTCCTGGGCTGATGCATTTACCCATTGTCTCGGGTCCTCAGGGTGGGGGCAGTGCATTTCATCTTGCCCATAGCCGGCGCTGCCTCCAGCCTCTCTGAGTTGGCTTCACCATGCTGGCTGTGCGGGGGCAGCCGGATGTCGTGTATCAGGAAGCATGGGTTGTCCTGCATGAAAACCAGGAACACAACATCTCAGTGTACATGCAAACTTCTTTTCTTTCACAGGAAACATGGAGGTGGATAGAGAAGGTTGAAATGGCTAGTCCATTTTTGTCCAGAGCTGGTGGAAATTTCTGTTGGTCAAATTTATTTCCTTTGGAGTAATAGCCAGCCTTGATTTTATTTAATGTATCAATTTCAAAAAAATTCTTTTATTTTTATATACTTATTAATGTTGACCGTATCATATGGACACATGGTTAAAAAAAATTCAGATGGTCCAAAACAGTATGTGCCTTTTAAAGGTCTTCCTCCCATCTCAAAGCTGAGCCTAACATTTTACTTACCCAGAGGCAACAATGATACCAATTTCCTGCATGTATTTCTATTCTTCCTGTGATGTCAAATGCATTTGTAAGCACCTCTCTCTCTCTCTCTCTCTCTCTCTCTCTATCTATCTATCTATATCTATATATCTATATATCTATATATCTATATATCTATATATCTATAGATATATATAAAATTATATGTTATTTGTACACAATTTCTTATACTTAACATACCTTGGAGATAATTTAATACCTCTGCTTATACATATGCTTCCTGCTTTTCAAGGGCTTCATAGCATTCCGTAATATGGAAACTGATTATAGAATAGTGATCCCTTATTTTATTTAACCTGCCCCCTGCTGATGGACATTTATGTTGTTTTTGGCCTTTGCTTTGGATCAGGTGTTAACAAACACTTTCTGTAAGGGCCAAATAGTAAATGTTTTAGGCTTTCTAGGCCATACTCTCTCTGTCAACAGCTAACTTAACCGTGCCCTTGTATCATGAGAGCAGGCATAGACTATATGTAATGTAAATGAATGTGTGTGGCTGCATTCCAATAACATTTTAGTTACATAAAAACACACAGAAAAACAGGCAGCAGGTCAGATTTGGCCCCTGCTCTGAATGATCAGACAATTTTGAGAAGCACCGTCACCAGCCTGCAGTGAGTATTTGATCAATATTTGTTGATTGACTTGTGGGTTATCTGGAAATCTGTTATTATAAGTAAGGAAGAATGCTAAATGGTGAAAGACTTGCACAGGGCATATTGGTATCAAAAAAGAGCTAAATGGAAAATGTGTGACTTTAAGAACGTACTATTTTTGATGTTTTAAAAAAATATTAGCGTGGTGCTTTGACTTCTTTTTTTAAAGTGTGATAAACAGGAATGACAAAATGGAGGAAGGATTGGTCTGACTCTTCCTAGTACTATTTCTCTCTGAAATTTTGCTTCCTGCCCTAGGGCCTTGAGTCTCACTAGTAAACTCATTTCTTCACAGAACTGGGTACAGTGATCTAGTTCATGGTTATTAAAGCCATTTGGTTTCAGATGATGAGCGTATCTTCTTGAAAGTATCATCTTGTAGTGTCCTCTTCTCAGTGTACTTCATGGCTTTTTCTTCTTTCTAACTCTAATCAGGGGTCCTAGATATCACATGACAGTACTTCCTTTTTATGAGACACTAAATTCAATACTTTGGAATTATTTGAAGCTGTGGGTCAGGAGGTCAGCAGACTGAGTCCTGCAAGCCAAAGCCAACCTGCTGGTTGTTTTTGGAAATAAAGTTTTATTGGAACACAACCACACTCATTTGTTTATGTAGCGTCTGTGACTTTTTTCACATTACAACAGCAGACCTGACTACTTGAAACAGAGACCATAGAACAGAAAAAGTTTGCTAGCTCCTCTTTTAGATTATACTATTCTTTTTGTTTTCCACCTTTGAGAATTTGGTGATCTCTGCTCTGAAGTTGTGGGAGTCTATTCCGATTTTTCAGGATTGAGAACTTAAAACCAGCCTGTTTCTTAGCTTTTAAAGATCAAGCATAGTTGTTTTGTTGCTTTGTCTTTTCAACAGTGTACTTCTAGTTTGGCGAACAATTACTGAACACCTGTTATGTTTAAGCCTGGGAGTACAAAATAAGATAAGATTGATTCTCTGATCTAAAAAATTTCGGTCCTAATGGTTGACACAGATAAATACTGGGGGTGCCAAAAAATGTATACCAGTGGACACTTTGGTCAACCTTGCTCAAGCAGTAGTTCGCCATCATCAGAAGTGTCTGGACGGTGATGGGAACCACTTTGAGCACTTCTTGTCATTGCAGAAGTCAAAAGTGACTTGTATTCATCTTTTGTTATCGATATATATTGAGTATTACAATTTTAATACAGTTTTCCTTTCTTAAAATGTATATACATTTTTTGGCACCCTCTGTGAATTGATTATAGTGAGTGATAGAAGTGCGAAGGGACTGATATGGGAGGAGGAGCCCTCCATATTATCTTGGAGGACAGTGAGGTATTCCCAATGCAGGAAGATGAAACAAGATCCATGTTTTGAAGGATGAATAGGAATTTGGACAAAGAAGGAAAGAAGGAGGCATTCCAGGAAGACAGAGGGTACACTTAGCATGTACAAAGGTACTGCAGTTTTAAACTAGTTTAAACACCTGAGGTAATGGAAGAAGAGGTGACAGAGAAAGCAGAAGGCCTCATCGTAAAGGACCAAGGACACGGATGACACAAGAATAAGGTAACAGCATTGCCTCCCCCTTTCATACCACCACTGACCATCGGGGACCATGACCTTGAAATTGCTGAAACATGAAGGACTGTGATGTTTTGGAAGAGCTCTTGCCATCTCTGGCCTCTTCCATAGAAGGCAGGATGAAGACCTGTCACTTCAGCTGAAAAGTAGCTGTGGCCAGAGCAGACAAGTTGCCAGAGACGGAACAACAGGTCCCAGCAAATCCCCAAAGCAGTTAACCTGAAGGTAGAGGGAGTTTATATCTCTAGAATTCTCCATGGTGGGGGGTCTCTTCCTGGAAGCAACAATTCTCCTTTTCCAACTCCTAGCAAAAGCTCTTTATCTTAGGAGAGCAAAGAGAGTTGAGAAAGTCTTCATAACCCTCTGCAGCCCAGTGCAAGTTAAAAGCAAGAGAGAAGAAAACAAAAGCAAATTAAGCCCATCTTTTAGCCAAGAAGAAGTGTTATTTGATTTTTATTTGCATCCTGAATGTTCTTTGGAAAAGAACATGACATTTGGCAATGTCCAAATGCCTGTTGACAATCCTCGGACATCATTTTCTGTTTCCATTGCCTCACTCGGCACGAGGGCTCTCATAAGCTTTCCAGTCAACGATGAAGCCCAGATGTTATGGATAAACCACAGCCTTTGGGGGGGGAGGATAAGCAAATACCAACAATAAATAATGCCTCCAGGTCATGCTGTGGCCCCCTCAAAAGTGGCATGGTGGTCAGGCTTTATCATGACCTAGGCAGATTGCTTAGATTTTAATTTTGGCAGCAAATAACATGGAGTATACGGGCTTGGGAATAGTAGCTTCATCCCAGTAATCCCTGGTGCGGATCCCATTCCAGCGTTGTTTAGCTTGGTGATTTGAGTGTGTGTCGTGGTAGGTCAACAAGCCATTTCTATTTAGAATGAGTTAGAGAGTCTGCTCCCAGTCTGGGATATTTCTCATCCATACAAGTCATTGGAGGCCATATTAACCTTAAGTATAACTTCGGACATTAAGATTTGCTCAAAAGCAAGCCTGGGTTTGATTAGCAGAGGAGGTTAGGAACCTCCCTTCTTGTGACCTGGTCACAAACTCCCAGTATATATTGTGGCACCTGTGACATCTTCCTCATTAAGGATGACTTGATAGTACCTACCACGGGGATGGGTTTGGGCTGAAGTTACTGGTGCTTACAGGGTTTTCCCTGATAATTAACACTGGGATGAAACACAAGGCTCATCTTTGAAAAGAAGACAATGTGCCTCCTATTTTGAAAGGCTTATTCCTGAAATGATGTTATCCATGCTTTGGCTCCTGTCATAGCTCTATTGCTTTCATGGAATTTTTTTCTTTGTGTCTTTTTTCCATATACTTTTTGGATTTCAGTAAAAAATAAAAAAGAAACTGTTCAAAATTCAAGAGACAGTTGTGGCTGAGGGGCTAAAACTTGCAGCCTGTTGGTGCCATTTTTGACCCTTGCAAGCTCTTAGAGTTTCATGTCTGTTGCAGTATTGGGACTGCTACCTTTCTCATCATGAGTGATCTAGCATTCAAGCTGCATTCTATTCGTAGCTGTCATACTGTCTCTGACAGCATTATTTCAAAACTTGATCTGCTTCCAGAAAGGACTTTTACATGGGTGATAGGATTCACAGAGTAAGCTGTCAGCTGAATAACAGGTGTTAACTTTTTGGAAAGAGCAAAACATTGAACACCATCTCTTCTTCCTCGTCTTTCACCTCCCTTTCTCTTAGCAAAGCTGGGTTTATAATAACTTTGTGTTTCCTTTTTATTACAGTGTCTTTATACTCTTCAGTAGCAATGTCCTATGGTAGAAAATGTGATTGTTATTGTGGGGGAAGAAGCAGGAAAAACAACTTATGTTGATGAAGATTTAATGAGTACCTACTATGTGCCAGATCCTGAATAAGTTATTGGGGTACAGATGTGGATAAGACTTGACCTCTTTCTTTGGGAATTTTAAGACCTAGTGGGGTGACAGTCACATAAATACAGTATAATACAGGAAGCAATAAACAGGATATTCTGGAAGCACTAAAGACTGAATGCAGTCATTTCTATTTCTTGGAGAAGAAATTTTGGTTCTGAAATGAAATTCCTGAAGATAAGGGCAACTCTAGGATCATAGCATACATAGCACAACTAGCTGTAGTTTGTTATCCTGACAGTAAGTGATCTGCTGTCCTGGAGGAACCCTGTTACTTTAGTCCTCAAAGAGCCCCCCACTTCATGGGAGACCTAAAACAATAAACTCTAAGTCTGTGGGTGAGGGTTTTGGTCTTTTTTGGAAGCTCTGTTATCTACAATAAATGGGTCTGTTGCAGGAAGCTGCCCAATTGAGTGTTGGCTAGTCAGATAGCAGCCTTGCTGTGGCATGGCGCAGGTTGGCCAGTTTGCACTGGCACATGGCCTGGCCTCTTGGGTCTGTCTTGAAACTCTAGTCACCTTGTAAGCCCTGGTTAGAACATGGTGGATCAGATGTACGTGTAACTGGCTCCATACATCAAGCTCTCCTGATAAGAAAGGTGTTGGATCTTGGCCCATTTATTTGGAAAGTGGACTGATCACCAGTTATACAGTAACAGCACTTTGAGGAGCAGGGGGATGGTGGTAATGATAATGACATTGATATCGCTGCTACCGGCAATCCTGACGATAAGGGTATGTGATAACAGTGATGGGTCAGGGACTGTTTCTTATTTGTAGGCCTAGCATTTGGCATACACGTATAGAGTAGGGATTTCAAAAAGTTTATTGAAGGATGGCACGAGCAGTCAGTTTCCCTTTTAAAAAGTAGCACAGAGCATGCCTCCCCTCTTGTTGAGCACTCTCCAATGGACTTCCATTTCATCAGCATAACACCCACATTTCTTGCGTTGGCCTATGCACTCTGACCTCTACTCTTATCAACCCCTAGACACACTGGATTCTTTGCTTTTCTTCAAATATCCATATATGTTTCTTTCTGCACATACACTTCTCTCTGCCTAGAATGCTTTCCCCCAGACATCAATATGGCTCACTCCTTTACTTTCTCAAATCTCTGCTCAAATGTCTCTTCTCAGAAAGGTCTCCCCTGACCACCATGAATTAAAAAGGCATTACCCCTGCCTCCTTTCCACATCTCTTTATCTGGTGCTTTGAACTGAATGTTTGTGTCCCTTCCATCCCAATTCATATGCTGAAGCCCTGATCCCCAATGTGATGGTGTTAGGAGGTGTGGGGCCTTTGGGAGGTCATGAGGTCATGAGTTCATGGAGCCCTCATGGTGGGATTAGTTCCCTAATGAGAAGAGACATGAGAGAGATGGTCTGTCTCTCTTAATCATGTGAAGATACAGGAAGAAGGCAGCTGTCTGCAAACCAGGAGGAGGGCTCTCACCAGACACCATATCGCCAGCATCTTGGTCTTGGACTTCTCAGCCTCCGAACTGTGACATATAAAGGTTTACTGTTTGAGTCATCCAGTCCATGGTATTTGTTAGAGCAGCCAAACTGACTAAGAGACCTGGCGTTATATTTCTTTGTAACATTTACATATCATGTATTGTTTATGTATTTATTTATTGCCTGCCTTTCCTCTCCTACTCTATCTCCAGTAAATCTAAACTGCATGAGGGCAACTTCATTGTTTCTTTAAAGCCAATTCCAGAACCTAGAACAGTGCCTGGTACACAGTCACAGCTCAGTAAATATTGTTGAATGAATTTGAAGTGAATTAATGAATTTGTTTATACCATCAGAGGACACGTTTCACAAGCCAGCTTGCATTTCTAGATATCTTTCTACATTTGCCCATCTGATCACCCTCTCGGCTGTACGAGCCCCTTCAGTTTCCCATCAGAAATGTTTATTGTCCCAATGGAGCCCAGCACAGACTCAGTCACAGACTAGTTGCTCAGTCAATACTTATTTATTGGCAGATGAAGCTCAGCTTACAAGGAGTGCCCTTTTTTCTTGCTGTTTTAGCACATTTTCCAATCTCCTTGTTTTCCTCCCCATGTTTTGACATGTCATCGTACGTGTTTTTCATTGTAGATAGCTATTGGAGGGAGAGATTATACAAAAGCATTTGTACCTCCAGCCTCAAATGTGGTAGACTCTGGCTTAATTTTGTATTATTTATACCAGCACACCAAAGACCAACTACCAAGAAAATTATAAAAGTCCAGAGAGTATGTGTTCTATTTTTGATGAAATGCAGGTTCAAATGCCCCAAATTCCTAACTTCAAAAGATTGAATAGGATGATTCTTAAAAGGAACATCTCACTGATTACATTTAGGCCAATATATTTTGATTTTTAAAATTAGTTTCAAGTGTACAAAACAACATAATGATTAGACATTTACACCCCTCACAAAGTGATAACCCTCCCACCTCCCAAATCTACTACCTCTCTTACTACATTTAGATTTTTGCCATGGTTTTTAGCATTTTAGTAGCTTTCGAATATAGCGCATTTTCATAAACTCCATGCCTGTGAAATATCTTCCTGAAATAGTTAAAGCCATGTTGATATTTGCACTGGACTCGGTATCGCTGCCTCCCTTACCCAGAGGAGCTTGGCCAGTTGCTTGCCAGTTGAAGCTGGCCTGGTACTTGCTGACACAGTTTTCAAGAACTGGTTGTGCAATCCATGTTGATATTCTCTGTTCTTCCTTCCCTTATTCATCCATTTGGCTCCTTCCTCCTTTCCGGACTCTTTCTGTTCCCGCCCCCTTGGCTTTTTGGAATCTATGATCTGCTTTAGTAAACTTAATGATACGTTGCCCCAAGGGTAAAACCCTCTGCGTTTCTAATCAGAAGTGACAGTTTTCCATGTTTTCTGAGCATCTTGTTCGGTCACAGCTCTTCTTTAAAAATGTTCCAAGCAAGTATTATGTTTGCTTGTTTGTTCAAGATTGGATTTTCTACCCACTCAAGCCTGATTTGTCACAAATAAAGCTTTAAAATATGCTTCTTCACAGTTTTCCTCATGAAACGTATTCTCAAGTAGCAGTTGTCATTTTCATTAGTGACATTGTCTTAATTTTACAACAACTAAGCGTGCCAGGTCTTGATTCTTCTATATTATCTTCTCGTATAGCTCATTAGATGGATTTGCTAGGGCTGCTGCAACAAAGTAGCACAGACCAGGTGGCTAAAATGGCTGAAATCCATCGCCTCTCAGTTCTGGAGCCTGGACGTCTGAGATCCGGGTGTCAGCAGAGTGGGTTTTCTGACGGTTGCGAGGGAAAGTCAGTTCCCTACTGTCCGCCAAGTTTCTGGTGGCTTGCTGGCCATCTCTGGCATCTCTTGTCTTGTGAAAGCATCAGCCTCTGCTTTCATCTTCACATGGTGTTCTCCCTGTGTATGTTTCTGTCTTCGTGTCCAAATTTCCTTACTTTATAAGGTCACCAATCATTCTGGGTCAGGGCTCACCCCAAAACCCTCACTTGAACTTGATTACCTCTTTAAAGGCCCTACCTCCACATAAGGTCACATTCTGAGGTCATGGGGGTACGGACTCCAACCTTTCTCAGTGCAACCTACTATCACTCATCTTCTGAACCTGAAAGTTTGGAGTCAGTAAAAGGAACCCATTTTCTTCTTTAACAAATCTCTGACTTTCTCGATACAGTGAAACTTCAGCTGATTAGGATGAAAGGCTCTGACAGATGGAATTTCCCAATTTCCTGAGAATTAGCCTGTAAATGACATTGTGAGACACCAGTTGTGATTCCTCCAGTAGAATGTATGGGATGGAAATTTTGATGATTGGCAGTGTTTCAGTTTAGACCATAGTTTCCATCCTGACCTCGTGCCCTTCATCCAGGCCCACATTCTGTTTCACAAGCCCACCTGCCCATTAGAGCAAAATCACGATCCCCTGATGTTTTTTGTGACTTTTATTCCAGTCCCTTCTTCCTTGTTCTAACCACTCCTCCAGCTCCTGAATCTTGCCTCTCCCTCCTGCTTTGCACATTTGTATCTGTTCCCTGGATTTCTCCACTCACCCTCCTTTAAAGAATTCGCCTTAGACATGCTCTATTGACTCTCCCTGATTCGAATCAAGTTGTTGGATGGGCCCCCCTAGCCAGACCTTTCACTTCAGCCACCACTGCCAACAAGTCCTCCCACCAGCACACAGAATGTGCCCTCTTTATTTCTCCACAACGTGGGGAATTTCACAGAGAACATATTGTCATCTTGAGATAAATATTGTGATCACCTCCCAGATGACCTTCCCCATAGCTAGTCTCTACATCACCTAATTTGATTAAGGTGCGATTATTCGAATCACATTTCTAACATATAATTCTGAAAATGCAGCTCGTAGCTCTAAACCCATCAAGGCTCCTCCCTCCATTGCCTATTCAATGAGTACACATTCCTCAGCCTGACATTTCACCTCCATATACCTGAGAACCAGTGCTTCTCAAACCTGGTTGCTCACTGAGCCACCTGGGGAAATTTACAATCTACCAATGCCTGGATCCAGCTCCCAGAGGTTCTGATTTAATTGGTCTGGAGTGTGGTCTATGCATCAGGATTTTTATTTCTTTTTATTTTTTATTTTTAAAGATTTTATTGGGGAATCGGGGGAGGGAAATAGACAAGTTGCTGTCCTTTAGTTCTTCAGTCTAGCTGTGGAGGACATCGCTTCACTGGCCCATGTTGGTATTATGATCATTGTGCTCTTCCCGGGTGAGGCAGTCGCTCACCGACCATTGAACGGCCGCTTACGGTGGCTCACGGCAGCTCAGGAAAGCTCACGGCCACTGCTGGCCAGCCCCACTGCAGCCTACACTGTCGCCAGTGACTCGCAGCAGCCCAGCTCCAGGTCGAGATGTTGTTCACCATCTTAGCTGTAGAGGGCAGTGTCACTGGCCCTCATGTGGGATCCGAACCGGGGCCCTGCTGCTCAGAGCTGGCATCCCAAGCCAACTCCTAATCAACTGCCACTCGGCTGGCCCAACAGCAGGATTTTTAGAAGGTCCCTAAGTGATTCTAGTGTTTAGCCAAGGTTGAGAACCACCTATTTAAAGCAGCAGGTCTCCAATTTTAATGTATGCAGTAATTGCCTTGTTCAAACGTGGACTCTGATTTGGCAGGTCTGGGGCTTGCTGAGCATTTCTAACAACCAGTGATGCTTCTAGTCCACACTTTGAGTAGCAGAGTGACAGACAGATGGAGCTTTCTGACGTTCAGGACCACATTTTCCCCATCTTCGTGTCTCCAAAGTATAGTGTAGAAACTCTCAGCAAATGTTGGAAACCAAATTAAATTTCAACCTACCCCTAAATGTCCAGCCTTTTTCTCTGCATATTGAAGTCCATATGAGCTTATGCCTGTGTCCTTTTGGAACATGTCCCTAACCACAGCCAGATGGCCATCATTTCTCCCTCCCCGCCCCCCCCCACTCCCGCCACCATCTTCTTTCTTTCATTTGACCAACATTTCCTAGATGCCCTTTATAAGATGTGATTCCTGCTTTCAAGTTTGTACGTTGGTGGAGAGGATTATCCTCTAGGTTGGTGCTTTGTAGATTTTCTGTGTGAGGACCAGATGTTTTCTTCCTGTTTGCTTTACTTGTGTAAAATACAAAATTAGGTGCTTGGATGTCTCAGTAATGTCAAGCAGAGGTTTCTAAATGAGCGTCTCAAATTCTCTGCTTGTCACAGAATGGCAGTAAGTGTCAGACCACGGTGGTTCCTGGACCCCACTTTGAGTACCTGTGCTCTAGGGCCTTGCCACACAAAGTGGGGTCTATGGACCAGCAGCATCAGCACCCCCAGTGGCTTCTGAGATATGCAGAAACTCGGCCTCACCCCACGTGCTCTACTGGTGGCCTCTAGGTAGTGACTTTCCAATAGGGCATGTCACAACAGTTCCACTGCAGCGTGAAAACAGAGTTTTGAATTCAGGATCTGCATTTTAACCAGACCTCCAGGGGATTTGTGTGCGCATTACAGACCGAGGAGCACAGCTCCAAGGCAGTGGTTCTCAAACATGGCTGTATTTTAGATCCATCCTTGAGCTTTTAAAAATTCTAAAATAAATAGAAAAATATAAATGATAAATGAAATTCTGCTGCCCAAGCTGTATCCCAGACAAATTAAACTAAAATCTCTGCGGGTGGCACCCAAGCATCAGTATTTTTTTTTTTTACAACTGCCTGGGTGACTCTGACATTCAGACTAAAGTGAGAACCAGTGCTAAGTGAGTCCAGAATCCAGGCGGCCCTGGGATGTGGTCAACCCATTACTCTAAACCCCAAATCAGCTCAGGTTCCCAGAGACCCATTTATCACCCCCTTCCTTCTCTTCATTTAGGAAAGTCACGACCAAATACAGGGTATTGCTTGGTGGGCAGCTATAGGGGTTTGCTTGGATGAGTGGTTCTTCACCTTTCTTTGCATAACAATGTGTGAAATTGGTTGGGTGCATGTTTCAAATGCAGCTTCCAGGACTGTATCTTTTTAGTTGGAGTGAAGCCATTCCCTTCTCCCTTCTTCCTAATGGCAGAGTCTGCCCCCTAGGAAAGTGTCTGGAAACACCAGATACGATCTTTTCCAGCCTCCCTTGCAGCTTAAAGATGGGCCTGTGACCCAGTTCTGGCCAATAAGATGTAAGGGAGTGGTGCTGAGGAGCTCTCTCCCTGGTAAAAAGAGGAGCACAAAGAGAACATCATTAGCGATCCACTCCGATGCCTGCTCACCTAGACTTCTTAGTGTCTCAACTTCTACTCCTGTAAGCTCAGATTGCTCAGTGGACCAATTGGTTAGTCAAAGGGAAGGGACTTAAGAACCAGCCCCACTTAGAAATACTCCATTATCTTCCTCCATGTGTGGGCCAGAGACCAGCACCACCTAAAAGAGCACTAGAAAAGCAGAACCTCAGGCCCCAACCCGAACTTACAGAACAAGCACAATCCCCAGCTGATTCCCACGCACATTCAAGTTTGACAGGTGGTGGTCTGTAAGAGACAGCGTTTTCTTTCTGTAACCCCCTTGAAATTCCTCTGTTCCCTGTGCTGCCATGGGAGATGGGTGTGCCCCAAAGGGAAGAGCATCCAGAGTCCAGGCAGATTCTTCACTTGGGAATCTAAACATCTGTTTTCACACTGCAGTGGAACTGTTGTGACATGCTCGATTGGAAAGTCACTACCTAGAGGCCATCATGTAGAGCCATAAGCTATTTTTAGGTTTTCTGGACAGGCCAAATAGTCTGCTGCCCAGATGACTCCAGGGAACGTGAGGCTGATATGTCTCAGATTTTCTTATAAACCTTGCTTTTCAGAAAATGTCTTGGGTGTTTACTCTTGAGTCCAGTCCTCTTTTACTAACGAAAGAAGCCCACATGTTACTGTGTCCCACTCAGTAGGTTGTCCTCTCCCCCCTTCATTTACCAACACATGTCATGTTTCCTGGCACTGTTTTATCAGAGAAATAGAACCAGAAATTGATTTGATATGCATAACATTTTATCAGATGGTCATCTCCATGTCACATTTTTCTTGAGGTTTGAGATGGGGAGGAACATTGGATGTAGACTTGGAAAAGAGAGGGGGTAGTGGAGGTTCGAGTTTCTTCAGTTTTTGTTAGAGGAGTTTGGAAGCTGCCAGAAAGTGATTAACAAATAAGCAGGAAGCCACCTGAGAGAGTTCGTGGAGACTAGAAGAGCGGGTGTAAAAAACAAACAGCAACACGTGGTCCTTCAAAGGAAAAAAAATGGTCATGGGAGAAGGAAATTACATAAGTCCAATAAAATTAGCTGAAAGTAGTTTCCAAATGTGCATCTTTACCCCTTGCTTTGTAGCCCTCTGAACACCAAACAACACTCTGATGGAACTTGGGAAAGAACAGATGTGAGATTTGGTTTAATACTTCCCTAATCCTCATGCTATTATATTTTATAGCATTTTAAAGATACATATTTTAAAGATTCTTGCGACTGTAATTAAAGTCTTCCCACTATGATGACTTAAAAGGGCTTATTGGATGGAAAAATACATTTACCTATGGTTAATAACCTTTTACTGCAAACCCAATAAGTGCCAGACATTAGGGATATAAATATAAAGAAGATAAGGTCCAGGCATAAAAAGGAAAAAACAATATATATCAGGAGTTCGACAGAAGACAATAAAATAACCCTTAAATCATAGTTGATTTCTTAATTCTCTCAGTAGGAGAAGGCTCATTTTTCATATTTTTCTTTATTATTTTGAAAGCAGAACTTCAAAAGAAATAAAAACAGAAGGTCAGCTGCAGGGCAAATCACAGTGGCTTCATTCTTGCATGTCCAGATGGGCGTCACCCTTGTTTACCTTCCTAAATTGGGAATTCTTACAGCCTTTCACAAAAACGTGATCCAGTATTATTTTGTTCCACTTTACTTATTTAAACTGGTAGGAAACATGCTGTGGATGGTAAGCTACTCTGTGAATAATAAAATGATGAACATTTCATGACTGCATTTGGAGATGCCACGTTGGGCTAACATCATGCAGTCTTCGAAGCAACTCTCTGAACTAAAGACTCTTCTATTCCTATTTGAGAGATGTTGAGACTAAAATTTAAGGTATAATTTTCTCCAAACCTCATCTAGAAATGAAGGATAAAGTCCACCTGATCTCCATGCTTAAGCTTCAAAATACTGGCTTGCACACTGCTTTGTAATTTGGAAGTCATAGTTGATGGGCCATTTTGAAACGTAAATCTAAAAAAAAGTGTCAATAGCTTTATCTGAGAGAATTAGCTCCTGCTGTGCAAAATTTTGAAGGAAGTAATCTTTGTAGCTATCTGAATTTCTTAATTTTAACTTTAAGGGTTATTGAAATGAACAGAGCTCTTATTCAATCTAATATTTGCAAATAAGCATAATATCTACTTGAAGTCAACATTCCTGAAAGGTATTATTGTTTGGAGAATTGAACTCCTTTATATTGTAGAGGAAGAAATTGGAGAAGGAAGAACATTTGCTTCAGGTCCCATAGCTTGCTAGTGTCTGAAATGAGTTCAACCTGAGAGGTTGTCTAGTCCGCGCTGCGATGGATCTCCAGCCGACACTAAATGTAATCATGAGCTATCTACATTTTTTTTGGTAGGGAGTTTCAGAGTAATGAGATAATTTCTTCAAGGATTTTGCTTGTTTTTTTTTTTAGAGATAATGTTTTAATTTCTGCCAAATAGCTTCAGCCTTATTGGAAATGTGCACTATGCAAGTCTAGCATATAATATTCATCATTTCTCCTATTTGCTGAAATGTTTGATCTTAACATGCATAGGAACACGCTGGGTTCAGAAAGGCTGATGGGGAATCAATGTATTCACAAGACCAATCACACTATTCAAATAACCAACATGTCAGGGTTGAATGAAGTTCCATCAGAGAACTAACGATACTGGCATTGATCATTGCTTGAAACAAATTAGATGGATTATGGAGTGAACCGCTTTCCAAACAGGGCATCAACAAATATAGTGAAGACTTAAAAAGACACTTGTTCTGGGTGCCAGACTTTCTGACCTCAAAAATAAAGTGGTGGTGAGGCTGATTTCAAAATGACAGGCATAACCCATCCTCTGGGGTTGGTTAGGACCTTGGGCAGATTCCTAGGGCCACTCAGGTTTTTGGCATGGTTTAAACATTTGCCACATTGTCCCACAGAAAGTAAATCTTTGACTTCTGACTAGCTTGGCCAGTAGAACTTTTCCCATATGTGGATTTTAAGTGTTCAAACATTTTGTGTTCTCCTAAATAAACATTAATTAGACTTAAAGGCACCTGCTGTTGATGTAGCTCCTGTAGCCATACATTCATTTTTTTTATCATTTCATTCATTGTTTCTCCTCATGTCTTACTGAGTATCAGCCATTGCATGGATAGTGTACCTTTCTCACATGTTACACGTTTCTCACATGTTGGACAGTTAAGTTTGTGAACTCATCCTAGAGAAAGTGCTACATACCTCATTGCTGAATATCATCATGGTCACCTTAGAAGTACTCCCCTTGGGAAGCTAAGCACCGACACCAGTGCCTCATCAGTCCACCCTTCAAAGCAATCTTGGAACTCTTTTTCTGGAATGGCCATCAGAGCTGTCATCTTATTACCCTTGATGTCCTGAATGTCATCAAAATGTCTTCCTTTTAATATTTCCTTTATCTTCGGGTAAAGAAAGAAGTCACTGGGGGCCAGATCAGGTGAGTAGTCAGGGTGTTCCAATACAGTTATTTGTTTCCGGGCTAAAAACTCCCTCACAGGCAGTGCCGTGTGAGCTGGTGCATTGTCGTGATGCAAGAGCCATGAATTGTTGGGGGAAAGTTCAGGTCGTCTAACTTTTAAAAATTTTTTTATTGGGGAGTTGGGGAGGTGGGAACCGTGCTGGGGAATTGGGGGAAGGGGAACAGACAAGTTGCTGTCCTTTTGTTCTTCAATCTAGTTGTGGAGGACATTGCTTCACTGACCCAAATTGGCACCATCATTGTGCTCTTCCCGGCTAAGGCAGATCAGTCGCTGGCTTCTGGACGGCCGCTCACTGTGGCTGCTGGCCGCTCAC
>NW_017731505.1:1471730-1478617 GCF_001890085.2 Hipposideros armiger
GAGGGCAGTGTCACTGGCCCTCATATGTGGGATCCGAACCGGGGCCCTCTGGCATCCCAAGTGAGTTCTTAACCATCGCGCCACTCGGCCGGCCCTTGTCTAACTTTTTAATGCAACCTTTTCAGCACTTCCAAATAGTAAACTTGGTTAACTGTTCGTCCAGTTGGTACAAATTCATAATGAAGAATCCCTCTGATATAAAAAATGGTTAGCGACATCGTTGAAAAAAGTTTGCGAACTTAATTGTCAGACCTTGTATGTTTCATTCTGTATGCTTCATAACAGCCCCAAATGCCTAAAAGTATTTACACCAGCCTATATACAAGTAAAGGATTTTGGGACCCCTAAGGCTGTAGGTACCTTCTAAATCATCGAAGATTTAATTACACTTGATATAGTTTTAGCATTAGGGCAATTTCCTTGTATTCTGATTCTTTGAAAATTGGTAATCCATCTATGAGTGTATGGGCTTGACTGCATTGCTCTGTTCCTTAGGAAATCTTGACTTAATAAAGATTTCAAAAGCTAAGCAAATTAAAAAAAATAGCACTTGAATATAAAACTCTCCCTTCTCTTTCTACACACACACACACACACACACACACACACACATACACACATGCACACACACACACACATACAACACATAATAATTTACAGGGTTGCTGGGCCATAATTACAGCATACTGTTCAGGAGTGCAGGCTTTGGAGTTGGGCATTCTTAGGTCTAGACTTGGCTTTGTCACTCAGTTTTGACATTGGCAGGCTCCCATCCTCACGTGAGCCACAAAGGGGGAAGGATAATACTTACCTCTTGGAATTGCTGGGATTTAGGGAGAAATTTTCAGCAAAATACTTTTGCATCTTCTAAACGAGGGTCTCTTACATTCAGCACTATTAACATTTGGAACTAGATCATTCTTTGTTTTGGGGTGCCCTGTGCACTAGAGAATGTTTAGCAGTGTCCCTGGGCTCCACCCACTAGATGCCAGTAGCAACCACCCCCCTCTACCCTCGGTTGTGACAACCCAAAATGTCTCGAGACATTGCCAAATGTCCTTTGTGGAGCACAATCAACCCAGATTGAGAAGCACTGCTCTAATATTGTACAAAATATCCCCCTTGATAAAGCAAAGCTAACTGTTAGACATTCAAAGGCTGAAGAGAAGGAAATGGAATGAATGAAGCCCTGAGTACACCTGAACCGAGAAGCTACATAAAGCGGGAGCCTTCACAAGCCCCCTTGGGAGCCCTGCGGCTCTCCTGTCTGTACTTCCTCCCCTCCGGAAGCTCCCTTAGTATCTGAAGTGAACCATCCCTGTGTAAACTCCATTTCTTAAGCCATTGCTTCATCTCTTATTTGAAACCCCAGGGAGTAAAAGCTATTCTTTTTGATTACCCCCCCAAATACATATTTCCTTTCCTACCTGAAAGAGATCCTTCCCACCCCACACGCTGGTGTGTCTTTGTGTTGACTTGTGGTAAATAGGTGGTTGCTATGGAGATGAATGTGCGCCAGCTGATCCTTGGGTTTGCTCTCCAGCAAGCTTAGAAATTTCCTAACTTTGCACCTGAGACTCACAGACTCTTCAGTCTCAAGGATAGCCTTTCCACACAGCCTTAACATCAGGTCCAGAATGTGACAGATTGTGTATACTTGGAGTGGAAGGCAGAGGAGAGGGGAGCAAGCAAACCCATGTTCAGGAAATGGAGTCGCTGTCATGCCCTTCCATTACATCTTTCTGAAGGTCGAGTCCTAAACTCAGACTTGAAATTGGCCACGCTGCTTGAACTAGGGGCATGGGGGGTGGGGCCTGGGCATGATCCAGCCGTGAGCCGCGAACCGTAGAAGGTTTCTTCCCCCTCTTCCCTTCTCGTCCCCGTCCTCCCTCCTCCAATTCCATTGGCTTGAGGACTGGCTCCCCAGGAATGAGCTGGCAGGAATACGGTTTATTTGAATAGCTCTGCCTTCTCCCCTTGGGGGGAGGAAGAAAGATAAAGTAGTGACTTGTTGAACCATGATATACAGCTCCCAAAACGCAATCTAAATCTCAGGGGGGAAGAAACACAACCTTAGAAGACAGCAGTCATTCACAAAGGTCCCCCATCCCTATCCTAGTGGACATTGTTCATAGGCCTTCCGTTCAGCTCAAGTGACATTTTGAAAACCCAACACTCATGTACTCAATCCTCATATTAATCCTATGTGGTTGGTATTATGATGGGAATTATTGTACACCCTCATTCCACTGAGAAGGAAGCTGAGGCACAGATTGGTTAAGGAGCTTGCCATAGGTCCTGGAGCTGATAAGTAGAGGCACTGGGAGTCAGATTTCTTGAGCAGCTACTAGCTGTGCTGAGTCCTGGACGCAATGCAAGTAGGAAGCCAGTGGTTTTGTGAGGGAGACCTCTAAATTGTTAGTCCTGTGATGGAGTGGTGAAGTACTATTAATCATGCTTTTTTATTTTCTGTATTTCTGATGATTTGACATCTGGGGCCTTGCTGACTCTGGAGGGAAATGCCTCTCCTTGGATTAGCCAATTCCTAGAGATAGTGAACAGGTCACCTGCCAGGGTGCCTTTCATATGCAAATTAGCCAATGTGTACCTCCTTCATTGGGCTGTCCCACTCCAGGTCTCTGCTCCCCTGCCATCATCACTCCAGGGCAGGCACCCAACACTGGAGACAGCCCCTGCTTTCCAGAGCCACTGAAATGATTCACACAAGCCAGTTCTAAACCTGCTTACCTGCCTCACCCATTTCCTCCCCCTGGAAGCCACGATAAAAGCCCTTGCCCATGTTTTCCCCCTGGCTCCCTCTCCCTGCTGACCAACCCCATGTGCATTCCCCCATGGGGCCTTGAGGGGCATGGTGTGCCCCCTCCTCTTGGGAATTGTGAGTAACAAGCTGTCTTTTCAGTGGCACTTGTCTGCTGATCTTTTGGCCTCACCATACATGAATAATAATAAAACCTACATTTTCAAACAGTTGTGTGCCCATGGAGTGCCACACAGGCACTCAGGAGGAGCACAGTTGGATGCTGTTTTCAAGCCACACACAGCTGTGCCACGCTGTGCCCCAAAACGCAGTGCCTGCGCCATGGCTGGTCCCCAGCAGCTGTTTGGCTCCCTGCTGGCCTGGTTTGTAACAGATGTAACAGATGACTAGCAAACTGTTCCTAAATGGCAGCCACAGAAACACCCCTTCACTTACACAGCACGGCTTCTGAACTGCTTCCAACACCATATGCTTGCTTTGTCTTTTCCTTATTTGAAGGCGCGCTGTGCCTTGTTGAAAGAAACAGTCTTTTATAGAATTTTCTATGTATTCTCTCAGGGCCATCTTGGTGTCAGTCAGCCATTTCCAACAATGAAAGCCACTGGTGGCTGCCGGGTGGGAGCTTGGTCACCGTCAGAGGCCTCAAATTGGGATTCTAGACTCCCTCAAGCTGGCATTTGGCTGAGGAAAGACAGTTTTCTGTCAGATGGATAATTTAGCTTGTGGAATCCCCCCTTTCTACCCCCAAAAGAAGATTCTAGAACTGGGTGATTATTAAATCACAATGATTATTAAAAAGAAGATTCTAGAACTGGGTGAAAGAGTAGGAGGAAATTTGAGGTCTCTTGCAGTAGAGGGCCCCCTTGTCTTTCTACCAGCTGCTCTCTAAAGCTGTAGTGTTGATCAGGGTAATTTTTCTAATTAAATTCTTTTAAATATTACACTTGTTGATTATTTGCCCCTAGATAGCCAGTAAGCTTAGGGCTACTTAGGGCTACCCTGGCTCATTATATCCACTAAATTATTGTGTTTCATCTTACACAGTTTTAAATCATCTGCTTATAGACTCAATTAAGGGCTACGTGGCTGGAAACAGACTGTGGGGGGAACAGAAAGATACAGGTCCGTGATTGGAGGTCTTTGTTTTTCTCCAGAGTGAGGATTGTCACATTTCTTTTTTTTTATTAGTTTCAGGTGTGAAAAACAATGTCATAATTAGACATTTACACCCCTCAAAAAGTGATAACCCCCTCCCCAAATCTACTACCTCTCTGACATTGTATAGAGCTGTTACAATTCCACTGACTCTGTTCCTTATGCTGTACTCCACATCCTGTGACTGTATATATACATATATACACACACACACACACACAAACACACACACACATACACACACACACACACAGAGACTCACATATACAGTAATACCTGGTTTGTGAGTATAATTCATTCCAGAAACAAACTACTCGTATTGCAAGACATTGCTCGTTTACCATGTTAAAATGTATTATAAATGTTTGCTCATCTTACGAAACACTTGTAACCAAGTCACTCACAATCCAAGGTTTTACTGTATGTATATATAAAATTATAGTTGACGTTCAATATTATTCAGCTTCAGCTTCAGTGTTTTATATCCTCAGTACCTAAAAGACTGCTAGGCAGTGATCAGGCACTCTGCCAACATTTATTATTATTATTAAATGAGGGTATTTCCCAATGTTAGAGCGCTTAGACTGGTTCAGAAGTGGGAGTTATGGTCTGGAACACATTTTCTGAGATGATGGCAAGAAAATGTTTACCCCCAAGTGTCTGGGTTTCTGTCCATGTGGATGGCTAAAGGGTCATCTGTCTAGCAGAGGACGCAGCCCTGCACAATCACAGAGAAATGAACTTTCATGGAATTCATGGAATAGTTTTAAGTTGAAGTCATAGTAATGAAACAAATATTGGATACGGATCCCACCAAGAAAGTACAGAGTATATTCCAAGGTTTTGTAAATTCACTTGTGATGAGTAAGTTAATTGTCTCAACGACCCATCTCTCACACAGTTGAATGGTAAATTGGTGGATCTGTATCCGTGGTTCTCCACTGAGGACAATTTGGCCATGTCTGTTACAACTTGGGAGTGCTACTGGCCTCTGGTGGGTAGAGACCAGCAATATTACTGAATATGCCACAATGCATAGGACAGTTCCACAACAAAGAATTATCTGGCTTCAAATGTCAATAGTGCCAAGTCTGACAAATCATGATCTTTATTTACATGGAACAACTGAACTAGTTTTCAGGAATCTATGCTAAAAACCAAGTTTCCAGAATGTTAAGAAATGCAGAAAATGATTGTTGGAAAACAAAGTACTTTGGTATTTTTAAAATTAGATACATTTTTCTGAAAAGCCAATTGGTTTCTATTTATTGATGTCTTAACACTGAGACTATACATCTATAGCCCTTTCAATGAGAAATTCAGTAATTGGTTATTATTGTACACATTCTAGGAGTTAATTTTTTATCAAGTAGAGGAAAAAAAGTTACAGAAATATTGAGTTGTCCTGAAATCTTCATAAAGAAAAAAGCCGCTCTGGAACCCCTCTCTGGGCAATTGATTTCTTTTTTGGGGGATCAGTGGGTACAGCTTGTGTTGCCCTTCTCCTTGAGATAAATTTCATTTGGAGGTGCGTAACCATGAAAGTCTAGGAAAAGCAAAGAGAAATATAATTCAGATCTGAAAAGTCTCTTTTCATTACCAGATTTGATTGGGCTTGGACTCTAATGAAACCATGTTCTTCTGATATTAATAGTTTCAGATGTCTCAGGGGAAATTTAGAAGACTGATTCTTTTTCCCAAATGATCTCCAAGACCAGTTCAATGTACATATTCAATATTAAAAATATCAAAAGTTGGGCCGGCCGAGTGGCTCAGTTGGTTAAGAGCTCGCTCAAGAGTTTGAGCTCTGAGCAACAGCTGTTCGAGTCCAGCCCGAGCTGAGCAGCCGCTGAGCTGCCAACAGGTAGCAGGATGGCTCAGCTAAAAAAAAAAAAAGTCAAAAGTCACTGTATCTCTTATTTGTATATAGCTTTAGAGAAGCAATAAGAAAGAACTCCCTATAACTTTTAGAAATGATGAGCATATATTTACAAGGAGCAAGGCCACTTTCTGTCACAAAGGATACTGAATATTGATTAATATCTAGGTCTTAAAAGTAGTTTCTATAGTCTTATGGTTCTCAAAGTCTAATAGGAGGAACTGGGGGCTTCTGAGTGCCAGGGGCTCCTTGAGGTCAAACACTTTTCATAATAACATGAAGAAATTATTTGTGTGTTTTCAGTTTCATTCTCTCAGGAGTGTACAATCACTTTCCCGAGATCACATGGTGTGTGATGATGTCATTATGCTGACAGCTAATGAAGTCTGTGCTTATATTCTAAAACTTTCTCAGCTTTAATTACTAATTCAATAAATAGCAATACATAAAAGCCACAGAAACACAAGCATTTGGAGCCCTCGATAATTTGCAAGAGGTTAAAGGGGTCCCGAGACCAGAAAGTTATGAGTACCACAGCTTTAGTGAGTGACAGAGGATATGAATCAGGTTGAGCAAAAATTCAGGATTCAGAATACTTCAAATACCCTAGCTAATTGCATGAGACAGCATCACCTCTTACTGCTTTGGAGATATCAGAGAAGTGAAAGGCACTTGGATTCTGTGCAGAGCTTGAAAGAGCCAGAAGCAGTTGTTTCTGAGTTCTTGTTTCAACTCCAATGTCTAATTCAGAATTTCAGTAACTCGGTGCTATTGCCATCTGAGGCCAGATCATTAATTTTTTTTTTAAGATTTTATTGGGGACTCGGGGGGAGAGAAGAGCCTTGGAGAATCGGGGAAGGGGAACAGACAAGTTGCTGTCCTTTCTTCTTCAGTCTAGTTGTGGAGGATGTGGCTTCACTGGCCCAAGTTGGCACCATCATTGTGCTCTTCCCAGGTGAGGCAGTCGCTCGTCTGCCATTGGATGGTGGCTCATGGTGGCTCATGGCGGCTCACAGCAGCTTATGACAGCTGCGGGCCACTCACGGTAGCTTATGGCAACCCACTGCCACAGGG
>NW_017731505.1:1479932-1531423 GCF_001890085.2 Hipposideros armiger
CAACGTCCTCCACAACTAGACTGAAGAACAAAAGGACAGCAACTTGTCTGTTCCCCTTCCCCTAATTCCCCAGCACTGTTCCCATCCCCCCAATTCACCAATAAAAATCTTTAAAAAAAAAGTATTTATTTCTTAATGAAAGTAGCATGATTTGAGTGGGCTTCTACAGGAAGCAGTATCTGAGTCTAGGATTCAAGTTCAAGGGGATTTTTTGGGGGAATACGAGGTCTGACAATTAAGTTTGTGAGCTTGTTGCAACGATGTTGCTAATCTTTTTTGATATCAGAGGGATTATTCATTACGGATTTATACCAACTGGACAAACAGTGAACCAAGTTTACTATTTGGAAGTGCTGAAAAGGCTGCGTGAAAAAGTTAGACGACCTGAACTTTTCGCCAATTCCTGGCTCTTGTATCACGACAGTGCACCAGCTCACACGGCACTGTCTGTGAGGGAGTTTTTAGCCAGTAAACAAATAACTGTTTTGGAACATCTTCCCAACTCACCTGATCTGCTCCCCAATGACTTCTTTCTTTACCCAAAGATAAAGGAAATATTGAAAGGAAGACATTTAATGACATTCAGGACACCAAGGGTAATACGACGACAGCTCTGATGGCCATTCCAGAAAAAGTTCCAAAATTGCTTTGAAGGGTGGACTAGGCTCTGGCATTGGTGCGTAGCTTCCCAAGGGGAGGACTTTGAAGGTGACCATAGAGATATTCAGCAATGAGGTATGTAGCACTTTCTCTAGGGTGAGTTCGTGAACTTAATTGTCCGACCTCGAATGAGTAGAGGAATACAGAAAAAGCAGATGCTATAGAGAAGGGAGGGATCCAATAAAGAATGCAGTATCGAATTCCCACTGTAGCCTATGGGCTAGAATCTCATTAGGAGACCTGGCAGCCAGTGTAGAACCTGCCTAAAAGTTCTCCCTGCTAAGGGCAAGGAAGCTGGGGTATTTATTCTCCAAGTTTCATGTACCATTTGCCCAGGGCTACATTCCAGAACATGTCCCCAGCACTTCTGGCCTGCTCCATGTTCTCTGGCTAAGAGACAGCCCTTAGGCAGAGAGTTGCGTTCATGTGCAGTAGGGTACCATTGATATATACTGGAACAGTGAATGCTGAGAGGATGTGAGACAGCACCGAACACGTTTGCTCCACCCCATAAGCTGGTTAGTTGGCTCAGCTCACTCACCAGGCTCTGGCCCACCAGCCTTGTTGTATGTTATATTGTGGGATTATTGAGGTTGACTAAGCAAAGGCAAACCAGCTGACGCAGGCTCTCAAAAGGGGGCTGACAAATCCTTGCCTAATGAATAAGTGAACAAATGTCATCAACTTGCTGGTCAGGAAGACACATACTTGAACAAAAATGTGAAGCTCATTTCCAAGAACCATAGCAATATAGTTTTAAATTCCAGCCCAAAGGAGATCTGCAGAGCAACAATGAGGAATTGAATGTTTTTGCTGTCATATGACTTGAACATATCACAGATTCAGCCTCACTAGGTCATTAATCAGGGGCATCTTTGCACCACACTTACTGTCAGACGTAAGCCAGACCTCTGGTAATGAGCATCTGGAATGCAGCTCCAGAATTAGTGTCTGCTTCAACACAGATGGGCATGGAGATGAGAGAAGGTGGGTGGTTATGGAATGTGAAGAAAATATAGTGACCTGAGGAGGGCAGATGCCCTGAAAGCTTCCTTTTATAGTACATCAAAGCTGTGGACCAGTAAGAAGAAAGGCCCAAAGTGGGCCCCTGTGGCCTGTTCATTTCAGTCAGGATGCTTATTTTGAGCATAAATTAACTAGATAGCCTCATGTAAGGATGCAATGCTCATTGGCAAATATTGGTTGAGTCCACAATGTTTACAGAATGTCTCATTAAAGCTTGCTGACCCATCCCATAAAAGATTCCAGCAGTTTACTCAAGGAGACAGTATGGCTGCCTTGAGTCCACAGGTAAGTAGGAATGATTCTCGAAAAGCAAGTGTTGGTCAGTGAGCAGAGAGATATGATGAAGAGACAAAGACTTTTATGGGCATTGGGTGCAGGGAGCACATCCGAGGTACACGGGAAGGAGAGTGGCAAAGCTAAAGCTGTGGTTGAGGCCAGTGAGCGTAGCAGTAGCCAGATGCCAGAGGGACTAAAGAGAGGGGCCCGCCTGTTTATGCGTTATTCCCACCACCCTTCACTGCAATAAAAAAGGAGCCATGTGATACTTCTAGGAACATCGCCAGTATGTGATTAGAAATATAAGATGAATAAGATTGAGAGGGGTGACGAAAACAAGAGGATAAAGTGTGTGCTGTCAGACCGTGCACCTGCCCTGCCCAAGAGAATAGCCCCTCACCACATGCAGCTACTGAGCCCCTGAGAAGTGGCTGGAACAAAAGGGGATGCACTTAACTAGGCGCCCTGGACTTCACAGACTAATATGAGAAAAAGTAAAATATGTCATTGATAATTTTTATGTAGATTATGTGTTGAAATGATAATATCTTGGCTATCTTGGGTTAAGTGGAATAAAGTTTAACATGAATTTTATGTTTCTTTTTACTTTTTAATATGACTAATGGAAAGTTTAAAATTCCATAGTGGCTCTCAACGGTGGTTCACATTATACTTCTATTGGACAGGGCTGTTCTATGCCATGTGCTGTGCTGTACCAGTTCTCAACCAGGGGCGATTCGTGCCCTCCAGGGGACATCTGGCAATGAGTAGAGTCACTTTTGGTTGTCACACCTGGAGGGGAGGGAGTGTTGCTGGCATCTAGTGGGGGGAGCCCAGGGATGCTGCTCAACATCCTGCAGTGCACAGGACGGTCCCACAGCAAAGAACGATCTAGGTGTAAACATCAATAGTGCTGAATTTGAGAGGCGCTTGTTTAGACAGTGCAAAAGTAGTGTGTTCAGATTAGCTCACTAAATAAACCCTAACAACTTCAAGATGCGCTACAATGAAGAATTATCCCACCCCCAATGCCATTAGTGCCAAGGCTGAGAAGTCCTGCCCTCCACGATCACTATAGGGTGCTGGGAGACCCAACAGGGGGCTACACCCAGTATCAACAGAGGTGTAAGAGTGTAAGGGTTTTCTCTAGTGCTAAGACCCTGGAATCCATAATAACAACCTCTGCTGCTCGTCTGTGAATTACTAGGCAGCACATCAAGCGCCTTCTCTTGATTTTATTGTATTTAATCCCCCTGAGGGCACTGGTGAGGCAGACAGTATCTCTGTTTTACTGATCAAATCGCCTGTGGTTCATAGGGCTCAGGGAGCTTGGCTGAGCTATTGCACTTAGGAAGGGGGTCGCAGGTTTGAGTGTCAGTCATTTAACTCCAGCTCTACCCGCCACACAGAAAAGGACTGTAACGGCTTAGACCAAGTTCAAGTCTCCTGACTCCATTTCCTTTTTCCATTGAGAGGCCCACCACCCTAGTTTCAGCCTCCTAATTGGTTTCTAGTGTTGACCACTTCAACCCTCCCGTTCTTTTCTCCACGCCACAGTCGTCTTTCAAAAAAATGTATTTCAATATTTCTTTACCCTTAGAATACAGTCCATACTCTTTGTCGTGGCCTAGAAACTATGACTTGGATCCAATAAGTTTTTTTAAAGATGCGCAATGGACTTTGGGCTGAGTGGTAAGAACTGAAAAGTGGCTGCACGGTGTTGCATTTGTGGCTGACATAGTTAGTGGAGTCTCCTCTTCTGTACAGAGATTTTGGGGGGCAATATTCCGCTTGTGTAGAGTGGGATCCGTGGACGTTTGGGTCAAAACACTTAAGATTTAAATAATTATCAAACCAGCAACAAGTTTATTAGAATGAGAGGACTTTAATTTGGGGGTTAGGATGATTTATGTTTTACTTTAAATATTTTTTACTCTAAATTCACAAATGATCAATACTTTGCAGGGAGGGGCTCTGATTTATTTTTTCTGTATCTCCAGCAATAATAATTCATGTACAGTAGGCGTCACCAAATACCAACTATCAATGAAGTTAGAAACTTTGTGACGATCCTGAAATTGATTTTTGAAAGTATAAAGGCTCTTAAGTGCCATCTAGTGGCAATGAGCTGATATAGTGCTCATTGTACTTTAAAATATATCACTGAAAATCTGTTCTCTTCACCTGGACGCCCCAGCAGGAATTAAGCCCTGTGAATATAAAGTACAGGATGGTATCTCCTTAAGAATATGCATTCTTGTACCTTCTTTATTCAGTTTTCAGACATAGGCTCACTCATCTCTTTGACCCCACCCCCTACCAGGGCATCAAAACAGAAAAACTCTTTGTATTACTTGGGGTAACCCTCTGTCCTGAAAAGGATGAACCCTGAAATCTGAGTGGAATAATATGTGGCAGGCAGCCTTCCTTGTAGTAATTTGGGGACCCAGGCTCCTCCCATCTTGTAGCTCAGCTCAGAAGGAAGACCGGGGCCCCCAAACTTTTTCTGTAAAAGGCCAGCTTGTAAATAATTTTGGCTTTGTGGGCTATAGGATGTCTGTCGTACCTAGTCAACTCTGGTGTAGTGTGAAAGCAGCACTAGACAATATAAATACATGAGTGTGGCTGTGTGCCAATAAAACTTGATTGATGGACACGGAGATTTGAGTTTCATATCATTTCGATGAAATGTTCTTCCTTTTCAAGTCTTTTTCAGCCATAAAGATGTAAAAACCTTTCTCAGCTCACGGGCAGTGCGTAACCAGGGGCAGGCTGTGGTGTGCTGGCCGATGCCCTAGGACCTAGGAATCCTTTCCTTTCAGCCAGAGGCTGGAGAAAGGATCTTGCATGAGAGATTTCTCCTGACCACAGCCAGGCAGGAGAGGGAATAGGTTTTGCTGAACACATAGCAGTGTAGCCACAATTTCTAATACAGTTCACCCTGTTACTTTAAAAATACAATTTCATTCACTCCTTCTTTACTAGTTGATGCCATGTCCTAGCCATATTCTCCATAATCCCTTTCTATGTATTGAGTCTAACGGCTAAAAGTCTTGAAGTGGATAGGTTCGGGAACATGTTTATGTTATTATAAATAGCAAAGGAAATGGTGGAGGGTGGGATGTCCTGCACTAACTGGAGAAGGCCGTTTTATTTCCTGTTATTGTTCACATTGCCAGGAGAGGGCAGCGAGTCCCCAGGCTGAAAACAGGCCTCTCAGACTCAACAAGTTCCTGCCTTCTGTTGGGTTTGTGTTTGGTATTCATTGGCCCGAATGCTCTTCCTTTAGTTATCCTGGTTATCCACATCACACTTACGGGTTGGCTTTTGTTTTGTTTGTTTGTTTGTTTGTTTTTAGATCTCCGCTCACCTGTACAATTCGTAGGCCACCCTGAGCACGTTACCTAAAATAGCGTTTCAGTTACTCTCTATTTCACTCTCTCTACCTCATTCCCTAAGGCATCCACTGTGTGTAATGACTGAACTTCACTCCTGTGTGTCTAGACTGGTAATAGTAATGTATCAATTTGTGGAAATAGAGAAAATAGTCTCTAAAATAATTTGCTGTGTTCTGAGGAGGGAGGCACATTGAGGGTGTGTTTTAGTTTCTGCATAAAACTTTTTACTTAACAGATACTCTATTATGAGTATATTTGTTAATTTGTTTTCCTCTCCTTTTTCCTCACTAAAACACAAGCTCCAAGAAGATAGGAACTATGGCTTGTTTACTGTTTTATCTCTAGTACCTAGAGCCGTGCCTGGTAATATGCCCTTGTTGGATGGATGAATGAATGAATGAATGGATGAAAAATGAGTGAATGAATGATGAGGAAGTGCTCAAGAGGTAGAGCAGTAACTCTTAATCTGGATCTTAGAAGACAAGCAGAATGTTACTTCGTAGATGGTTGGGAGAGGTATTCCAAGCAGTAGCATAGTATGGTTTAATTAAATGGGTTTGTATACGTGAGAGTGACATATCCAAGTAAAGTGGTGGCTTTCTGAAGTGGTAATTCCATACCCTTTTAGCTTTTCTATGGTTTATCCCTTCCTTTGAGGAGTATTGAACACTGCATATATTGTATTATTCGCAATACATTATTTTTTTTAAAAAATAAGTTATATTCCCTGAGCAGACACTTCTACCTGTTGACAGTCTGTGTGGATAGGAAAATAGAGATGTTAAACAAATTTTAGTATTATTATTAGTTCAGGTGTACAAAACAATGCAATAGTTATACTTTTTATCCCTCAAAGTAACCAGCCCCCTCCGCCATCCACTACCCCCCCCACCCCGGATATCATACATATCTATTACAATTCCACTGACTCCATTCCCACGCTATATTCCACATCCCATGACTATATATGTATTAAATTATAGTTGACATATAATATTATTCAACGGCACCTTCAGATGTACAGTGCAGTCAGAAATGCCCATCGGTAGACGACTGGATTAAGAAACTATGGTACATTTACACAATGGAGTATTACTCAGCTATAAAGAAGAAGGAAATCATACCATTTGCAACAATATGGATGGAACTAGAGAACATTATGCTAAGTGAAATAAGTCAGTCCGAGAAAGACAAGTACCATATGATGTCACTTATATGTGGATTCTAAGGAAAATAGAGATTTTAACATTAACCTAAATACAATATATATTTAGAACTTTAATCTACCAGGGAAATATTTTTAGATAGAATTCCAAACCCAACACATTACTTTTGCTTATCAGAGTTATTCTTATTAATAAAAAAGCCAAATGTCAATGCATTGATTTAAACAGTGATATCCTTTCAGTGTGAGAGTCTATATTTTCAGTAGGGAAATGCACATGCAGTGACCATTAGACCTGTGCTACTCAAAGTGTGGTCCCTGGATGGTCAGTCCTTGCAGGCCTGCAGTCAGATAAGCAAAGTATGTCACAGTACACATGTAGAAACTTCCAGAACAATTTGACAGCACAATTTTATATCTATTCAATCTAACTTTTAAAATTGGGCTTGTGTTTTGTTTGCCTTTTCCACATTTTTTAGTGATTTCTTTTATTTTTATTGCATCTGACAAAAGTATGAGTCCGTGACAGATTAAAACAAAACAAAACAAAACCCTGGTCTTTTAGTTCAGGTCATTTGGGAAACATCGCTCTGAAGTATTGTTTGTAGACTGCCTTTAGTCCCACAAAGTCTCTTGACTATAAGGGACACTGAAAATGCAGCTTGGAGTCTGCTAGCCTCAACCTTCAGGCAGGTGGCAGTAGCTGTTAATAGTGCCGAGATCTGCCATACGAGTGAATCAAGCACTTACTGTGTTCTATACTTTTGTGCTAAAGGCTCCAAAGATATCCTTCAGAGCAAAAGATGGAGGAAAGTAAATGTGGGCAGTGGGGGAAGAGCGCCGTCAGAGTCACAGGGGTTTCTTGGCCTGTGCCAGCCAGACTTCTTCTAGGGACAGTATTTCTCTATAGAAAGTCTACAATGCCAACCACTCCACTGATTGTTCTGCCAATTCGAGCATTCATTCTCTTTCATTGTTGCATTGGTTTTGGTCACATTTTGAGAATTTAAACCATTAAACTCATACTTAGGTGCAGGAAAGACAGAGGGTTTCAGGTTACTTATTTGTTTGTTTGTTGAGGCATGCCTTGGAGACCTGGTAGAGAACTCAAAAGCATCCTAGAGCCTTTTGCTTCAGGAAACCTGGTGGACTTAACGCAGGGACAAAGCCATTCAAGTCCAGGATCTGGGTTTTGTTGCCTGAAGATCTTGCTGTAACCAGTTCAGTTCTAGGTGGGTCTGGACAGTGTGTTTTTCAGAAGCCCTACAATTTACAACTTCATGTCCACTGTGCTCTTTTCAAAGCATCCAAAGAATCTGCATTGATAACATTCTATAGATTAAAAGGACAGACAGCCTCTTATACAGTCTCCTGTATTTGGAAACCCTGTGGACCACGCTGGGCAGCCCTGCTAGTAACACGTGGGCAGTGAAACGTGAGGACGAGTGGCACTTGCATCACGCCTGGGTGAACTCAGATGTGTGCCTGAATGGAAGGGGAAGATGTGCCCCAGATAAGCTGCATTTCGCTAGCCGTGTTTCATCTCCCTCCGTGCTGAAAGGTTAGCAAGTCTTTTATATAAATGTGTCACAAAATGGCACCATAAACGGTGTCTGTTACTAGAATAAATAGCTTAATAGGCCATCTCTTCTCAAACAGGGATTCAGAATTTGGGGTCCCGGTTCTGCAGCAATTACTTACACAAGAACAGGAATCTTTAGACGAAGGCTCCTGAAGGAAATCCACGCATGCTTCTTAAAAATTTGAATAGAAACTGTAAAACTGAGCTGAAACTCGTGTGCACACATTCTTAAGGTTTTTGTGCTCCTGTGATCAGGGATATTCATGTCATATAGCATTGACAGATTCAGCAAATAAAAATACAGGACAGCCAGTTAAACTTGCATTTTAGTGAAACAGCGAAGTTTTTTAGTATAAGTACATCCCATGCAGTATTTGGTATTTAGTGTAAGTATGCCCTCTGCAATGCTTTGAAAAGACCACAACGACAATAAGGTGAATTCCAGGGCTTCTAAAAGCATATTGCCTCCAGTCCACGAGGAACTGTGCAACATTCAGAGCATGCTTATACTAAAAAAAATACCCCTTCGTTTTCTGAAATGCTAATTTACCTAGTGTCATTGATTTTTAAAATGTGAACAAATAAAACAATGCAGCAGAAGAGTGGTTAAGCTAAGGTAACTGTCATGCATTCAGTACTTACGATCTGCCAGATTCTGAATCTAGAGTTTTATACATAGATCTCATTTAAACTTCACAACACTCATAGAAGCAAGACATACTCATATCATTACAAACCTTATTTTACAGATATGGAAACTCAGGCTTGGGGAAGTGAAGACACTTGTGTAGGGTCACACAGCTACTGAATCACCAAGCTAGGATTCAAGCTCACATGAATTTTGCATCTCAACTGTTGAACACTTACATGTAGTCTAAGTGGCATTGAATAATACTTTGGAAGCAGATGGACTTAAAGAAACACACACATACACAAACACCCTCATGTCAGCAAAGCATCATTGGGACCAATTCTCCTTTAGTGTTCTCCAACCATGAAATCAATGGTTTCTGAACTTTTCAATTATGGAGAGCCCCCCCCCTCATTTTAATTCCTCCTGGTTCAATTACTAATTGTGGTAATTTTAGTTTTGTTTGTATAAAGAAATACGTAATGACAGTAATCCACAAATTAAGTAGTGCTTTGAGATGAATTCATATATATGATTTTTCACAGTAGCATCATACAACATATAAAAACAGTAATTATATATATATGTATGTATGTATATATATATATATCTTGAGATAAATTCTACAAATGATGTTTTGTGGAAAAAGAGATTTGAGATTCCTTTATATAATTTGAGGCCCTCCCCATTTCCACTTCCAAGTGTCTATGTCCCATTGGTTGGGCATCTCTAAATTTGAGCAATTAAATCTTAGAGACAGACCCCAAATGAATGAGCTTCCTTTCCCTGAATGTAACGATGAGCTCAAAGGAGCAAGCACTACTGGAGCTGGGGAGAAATGCAGGAGGCAAGGGAATGGAGTGTCAGTGAGTTAATTCTGCTCACATCCACCTGCACGTACCTGAAACTCTTTACTTAGAAGACTTTCTCTGCCACCCCCACCTACCTACTCCTTATGTTGAATCAATAGCAAGGCAGCCTGGAAATGGCAGGGAGTTCCACCCAGGGAGCAAGCCTTAACATGACCAGCTTCCTTGCTCTTGGGTGGGAAAACTAAAGCAAGCCCTACACAGGCTCCCGGGGGTCCCAGCAGGACTGAGCCCCAGTTGCCACAATAGTCACCTGCTCGTTAATGCACTCTGAATTGGCCACCTTCCCTTCCTTGTCTCACTTCTCTCCTCCCCTCCCCTCCAAATGCTTTTTAGGGACCCCCTCTAACTAAACTGCTTGCAAGCAAATTCTCATCTCATTATCTGCTCCTGGGAGAACCCAAGGTTAAGAGAAGATAAGAAGGATTTTTATATTTTCAAACTGCCATAGGTACCGATACTAGAACAGGTTGGCCCTCAGTTCTTTTTCTGGTGCTCAGTGCCTTGAGAATGAGTCTGGCCTTTTGAGAGTTAGTAGGATGGTGAGCCTGGTTAATATCAGCTCTCGACAGCGGGGCCCATGTAGTTACTAACAACATGTGTAAATACAGCCTGATGTCAATTAATTATTCTTGCGTAGATTTTTTTCCTCTGTAAATTTTGGTCATTGTAAATACAGAATTGACAGATTTTTATATATAGTGCATGGTGAATAACTGGTGTCCTTCGATGCCTCCCTCCTTGCCCCTTTTTGGGGTCATTTTCCTTGAACTAAACTATAAAAGAGAAATTCACTGATTTCATTTGGTGAGAAAGCTATGTCATAATAAAACAGAACAACGTATCCGTCAATCTCACATGAGGCAGTAGGGGATAGTAAAAGCAAAATTAAACTGGGAGTTGGGAGCCCTGATGTGTGCATGACCTTGGGAAGTCCTGTAACATTTCCACGTTCTATTTTCCTTAGGGACCTAATTATCTCAAACAATCCATCCACCAGTAAATGTGTATGATTGTTTCCACCAATAAAAGTTCCAGCATAAGTTTAAGTTGCAGAATTGAAAGGGGTTCTAGATCATGGACACACTTCAGCATCTTAAGTTTTCCTGCTCAGGAGACATTTAGCAACATCTGGAGACATTTTGGGTTGCCACCCCTGGGGAGGAGGAAGGCTAGTGGCTCCTGGTATGTAGGGATGTTTCTAAACATCCTAGGTGCACAGGACAGGCCCCCACAACCAAGAACTATCCAGTTCCATATGTTAGTGGTGCCAAGGTTGAGAAATCCTGGGCTAGAATACGGTGACAATTAGACCAAAGCATCTAACGGCTCAAAGGAATAGACAGGTATCTATTGTTTTGCTTCCATAAAAGCCTAGGGTGCTGCAAGCTAGACTAGGATGGAGTTGTGGGAGTCGAGGAGGACAGACCCATGTGAGGTTACCATCTGGTGAGTCTCCTCTCATTTTTAGTGTATTGTTTCCAGGGCCACGCCGGGGTCCGTCCATTCCAGCCGGCTGGAAAGGGAAATGGCATGGAGGAGCAAGTGTAGAAGGCTTATATTGGCCAAATGTGGCAGTAACACAACTCTTCCTCTCAGATCCCACTGGCTAGAAATCAGCGAGTGGCCACTCCTAACTGCAAGGCAGGCTGGGAAGTACAGGTTAATCATTTCCCCTGAAAGAAGAAGAAAGAATATTGCTGGCTAGTATTAGCTCTGAAACATACTAAGTGTTCAATAGCTGTTTCTGTAAATAAAAGTGTCAGTGCAGAGAGAGTTGAGAGTTCCCCAGAAATAAGGTTAGAAATAGCCATGTAAGACTGACAGGAAATTTGGATGGACCATGCTTACTCATATATAATCACCTTCCACAGGAAAATTGTTAGTTTTCATTGGGAGTTTATGTTTGGGGGTGGTCTGGCAATGCAGAGGCTCATGGGTTCTTTTGGTTCCATGCCAATCATTTCATATTTATTTCTTGTTTTAGAAATACCAGTAAAATTTCACGAATCACATGAAGTCTTGAGATAAACTCAACTAGATTTTAGAGAGTGTTTTGAGCACAGAAATTGTTTACTGCTCCTGGAAGGAGACAGATTTCTTCTATTACCAAATTTGTATGAATCACTTTGTAATAAACAAGATGATTTTGTGCCCACAACAATGGCACATTTGGTTCTTTTAATACAAAATATGTTTTAAAAGAAAAATAAAAGTGAAATATTTAGAAGGCAGATGTCCAGAAAATATTTTCAAAGGTGTGCATTCACATGACGGATAGGTTTTTACCCGAGTTCAGAAACTTGGCCAAGATTATTGAGAGGAAGCTTTGGTTATCAAAAAAGGAGGAGGTATATTTTTATGCCCGAATAAGTATGTAACATATAGCTGCTACTCCAACTGATAATTCGAAAAAATGAAAATAAAAGAGCTCCCTAATATGGCAGTGTGATTAACACAAACCCTAGAGACTGACGCCTCAGGTTGCAACTTTGTTTTTCTTGATAAATGTATTACTAAAAGGTTTAGAAATGATTTCAAAGAGTCCTTTATACCCTTAATGACCTAAACACTAATATTTTCTTGTGTGAGTGCCCGATAACATTTTTCTTCCCATGTGAAACATTGGTCCTGATTTTAGGAAATAATAATAGAGCTAAGAGAAGTCAACAGAGAGTGATGTGAGACCATCTATCTAGAATGGCACGGATACCACCATTTTGTTTCATGTCCATGGCAGACATTATTAACTGATCACAACCTGCTGCCCCCGAGCCTGCATAACAGCCTCACTTTTTCAATGCCGTGCTCCAGGCAGACACTGTCAATGAGTTGTAGTTTGCCTGTGAAATGGAACTCATTGTTCACCCCATACTGGATACCTACGTGGCCATGAACATTTACAGAGGGGAGGAGTCAGGGTGGGATTGAAAGTCTTGTGGGAGTTTATAGTGGGAGCAAATATACAGAGGTGGAAATATGCCAGGTGAGTGTGTCTGCGTGCAATGCATACACAAAGAAGAGTGCAATAGTAGAGACTCCGTTCATGTGTTGGGTGGTACTTGTCAAGAACTTTGGTGGAAAACAGTATGGAGGCTCCTCCAGAAATGAAAAATAGAACTACCATATGACCCAGCAGCCCCACTTCTGGGTGTGTATCCAAAGGACACGAAATAGATATCTCATAGAAATGTCTGTACTCCCATGTTCATGGCAGCATTATTCACAGTAGCTAAGGTATGGAAACAGCCTAAGTTCCATCAATGGATGGATGGATCAAGAAAATGTGATATGGTGTGTGTGTGTGTGTGTGTGTGTGTAAAATTTGGCCTTAAAAAGAAGAAAAGCCTGTCAATGTGACAATAAGCATGAACCTAGAAGGCATTATGCTAAGTAAGATAAGCTAGACAGAGAAAGACAAGTACTGCATAGTATCACATAGATGTGGATTTTAAAAACAAATAAGTAAGAGAACCTTGGAAAATAATATTGGGTCAAATTAAGAAGATATCAGAAAGCAAACAAGACAAACAAACAAAAGCTGATAGACACAGACAATAGTTTAGTGGTGACCAGAGTGTAAGGGGAGGGTGGTGGTAGATGAGGGTAAAGGGGGTCAAATACATGGCGATGGAAGGAGAACTGCCTCTGGGTGGTGAGCACATAATGCAATATACAGATGATGTATTGTATAATTGTACACTTGAAACCTATATAATTTCACTAACCAATGTCACCCCAATTAATTTAATAAAAATTACAAAAAGAGCAGAGAGGAAAAAGATTGGAAAAAAATGAACAAAGCGCAAGTGACCTGTGACCTGTGATACGATATAAGCATGTAATTTATGTGTAATCGAAGTCCCAGAAGAGGAGGAAAAAGAGAATAGGGCAGGAAAAATATTTGAACCATGAACCAAAGAAGCACAGCAAATACTGAACAGGATAGACACAAAGAAAATGAAACTAGGCACATCATAGTAAGACTACTAAATCCCAAAGATAAAAAATCTTGAAAGTAAAAGCTTTATTCATAATGGTCAAAAATTGGATACTGCTGAGATGTCCATCAACAGAAAAATGATTGAACAAATTGTTACATTCATAAAATGGATACTACTTAGTCATTAAAAAGAATGAATTAGTGATAACATGTAACAACTTAAATGAATCTCAGAAACATTATGTTATGTGAAAAAACCAAACACAAAAAAGTATATGCTCTCTATGCCTTTTATGTGAAGTTTAACAACAGGTTAAAAAAACAAAGAAATCTATGGAGATAGAAATTAGAACAGAGGTTCCAAGGGTGAGATGGGGAGGGCAAGGAGAACTGACCGGAAGTCAGAGGAAAATCGGGGCGGTGATGGTTCTGTATTTTTATTAGGGTGGTGGTTACAATGGGCATATACATGCATCAAAACTCAGTCTGTACACTGAAGATCTGATCATTTCACTATATTCAAAATTTATCATTAAAACAAATAAAAATTTAAAAAAAGATATCAAAAATCACACAGAAGACTTTAGATTTCCAGTGGTTAGAATGGAGAACTAAATAGTTGATACACTAGAAGAGAAAAGCCCGTGCATACCAAATAGATCAGAAATGGGGTATATTAGGCAGAATAGGACAGCGGGTCTCAAGTGGAAGCACTTGTGCTCCCTAGGGGACATTTCTTTCTTTCTTTCTTTCTTTCTTTCTTTCTTTCTTTCTTTCTTTCTTTCTTTCTTTCTTTCTTTCTTTTTCTTTCTTTCTTTCTTATTTCTTTCTTTAATTAAACTTTATTGGGGTGACAATGGCTAGCAAAGTTACATAGATTTCAGGTGTACAATTCTGTAATACATCATCTATATATCACATTGTGTGTTCACCACCCAGAGTCAGTTCTCTTTCTATCACCATATATTCGATCCCCTTTACCCTCTTCTATTATCTCCCTCCCCCACTTACCCTATGGTAACCACTAAAAAAACTATTGTCTATGTCTATGAGTTTTGTTTCTTCATTTTTTTGTTCCTTTGTTGTTTTCAGTTTTATATTCTACATATCAGTGAAATCATATGGTTCTTGACTTTTTCTGTCTGACTTATTTCACTTAGCATTATAATCTCAAGATCTATCCTGTTGTCACAATTGGCACTGTTTCATCTTTTCTTATGGCAGAATAGTATTCCATTGTGTATATATACCACAACTTCTTTATCTAATCATCTATCGAAGGACACTTTGGTTGTTTCCATATCTTGGCCACCACAAATAAAGCTGCAATGAACATAGGAGTATATATATATCTTTACGGATAAATGTTTTCATATTTTTTTGGGTAGATACATAAGAGAGGGATAGCAGGGGACATTTCTCTTGTCTGGGGACATTGCTGGCTGTTCCAACTAGTGCAGGGGTGGTTATACTGTTTTCTGGTGGTAGAGGACAAGGATGCTGTTAAAACATCCTAAGATGCACAGGACAGTTCCCCACAACAACCCCAAATGTCAGCAGTGCCGAGGTTGGAAACCCTGATATGGGCTAATTGCAGTAAGAAATGACCCCAAATCTCAGTTACTTGACACAACAAATATCTGCGTTGGTCATGCAAAGACCAAAGCAAGTGGCTAAGGTCAGATGGAAATCCTGGGAGTTCTTCAAGTAGTCACTCAGGAATCCAGGCACCTTCCACTGTGTAAAACCACTAGCTTTAATATACAGAGGGTTCCAAAAAGTGTATGTATGTTTTAAGAAAGGAAAACTGTGTTAAAATTGTAATACTCAATATATACTGATAGCAAAAGATGAATACAAGTCACGTGTGACTTTTGCAATTACGAGAGGTGCTGAAAGTGGTTCCCATCAGCGTCTAGACACTTCTGATGATGGCGAACTACGGCTTGAGCAATGATGACCGAAGTGTCCACTTGTATACATGGTTTTGGCAGCCCTGGTATATGCCACAAGGTAGCTATGGAAGGGGAAGGAGAGTGTGTTTGAAGAGAAGTGCCCCATCATTTCTGCTCATATCCCTGTGGTAAGAACTTGTCATGTGGCCCCACCTAAGTGCAAAGTGGCTGGGAAATGTGGTTTAGCTCTGTATACAAGAAAAACTGGCTCTCCTTGAAGGTAGTCTTGAGTCTTCTTCCTCTTTGGAGTCTCAGCTCGCTTGGGCACAGTTCATGGTCCACGTTTCATGCACTAATGAATGGATGTGTAGAAATAATGATGGGGATAAAGCACTTTTGTTGTTATTGATGTTGTCATTGGTTTGTATGTTGCTGGCAGCTCCTGGAGCTGAGAATGATGATTTAAGATTTAGAACATGGTGAGTTTTTATGAATGCTAAAACATTCCAATAGAACCAGGCTCTCAAATATTAGATCAGAGTGCAGCATTGGAGAGATAGGCAAGTATTCGATGAGTGGATTTCACTGCTGTTTCCCTGGAGCCTAGTTCAGAGCCTGATACAGAATAGATGATTCATAATATTTTGTTGAATGTGTGGATCAGTGTATATTTGAATATTCAAAATGAAGAAAAGTATAATTATCCCTTTCATTAGAATGGAAGAAACCTGATGCTAATATCGGGCTGTCGGAAAAGTCATGACATATTTTTTCTGTTTTTCGTTGCAAAAATGTGTCACAACTTTCCCAACAAACCAATAGATGTGTATCAGTTGGTATAATACAACAAACCACCCCAAACCTCAGTAGTCCTGACATTTATTATTAGCTACATGCTGGTGATTCAGCCGAGTGGCCCTAGCCTTGGGCTATTTCTTGCATATGCAGTCAGCTGTGCGTTCTGGAGGTAGCTGCGCTGATCTTGGCTGCCTCTCTCCCATGTTGGGAAGTTGGCTGGTCTAGGGTGGTCATGGGGAGAAAGCTGAACTTATGTGCATATAGTTGCTGGTCTTCCATCAGATTCTCCAGTGCTGTTCTCATGGCATGGGCAAAGATCCACAAGAGAGAGAAAGAGTGGAAGCGTTCAAGACCTCTTAGGTCTAGGCTCAAATCTGAAGTCCCATCGCTTCTGCCACCACCTATTAGCTAAATTAGTGGACAGGGCCAGCTCAGATTCAAGGGTGGGGAAACAGACCCAACTCTTGGTGGGAGTAGCTACAAAGTCACATGTCAAAGGGTGTGTATACAGAGAGTCTGTTAACTGGCACCATCAGATCAAATCAATCCACCATAGCCTGGAGGGAGGTTACTGCATAGAGTGGAAAGAAAACACTAAGCTTGATGTGTTCACTTCTGGGCATCCTGATTTCCAGGGTAATTAATGAGACTTTTAGAATTATTTCAACTCAGTTTTTTCCCTCTAGTGAATAATTAATTTAAAAGGCCTAGTGTATTCACTGCACTTGAAAATAAATAGCTGTCAGACTACCCTAATCTTCTGATATGTTAAGTCCTGGCTCACATGCCCCAAGTGTGTCCTAATCATTTTCATGTCATGGCTTATAGAGAACATAATGGAGTTTTGTGGCACACTAGGGAAAAAGGACAAGGCTGCTTGCGGTCGAGGAGACCAGCCTTGGAGGCTCTGGGCTCCCAGTCCCATCTGGCTGGCTGAGGGCTTCCCACCTCCACACTCCTGTAAGCCACCAGCAGAGGTGGCTGGTTGGAATCTTCCGCAATGCACCGAAATAATAGTGGGTGCGGTGACCCCCACCACTTAGTTGCAGGATCAGGCACAGAAGCCAGGCCTCTTGACTCTCAATCCCATGCACTTTCCATAAAATCATGTCATCTTCAAAGACATGTCTTTAATCAGCACGCTTTCGGAAGTACCCACTGTGTGCCTCGACATGTGCAAGGCGCTGAGGGGGATGCAGAGGATGGATAAGGCCTGGTCCCCTGTCCTCCCAGGGCTGAGGGGAGGAACTTGCATCCCCCTGTTTTGATCTCTGGGTGCAGTATTGTCCAGTGTGAGTGTCATGTAACTCAGTGAGCGGAGGCCAGTGCCAACTTCTGGAGTTGCAAATGTTGCACTGATGTCTTCTTCACTGCATTTGAACACAAAGCAATTTATGGAAACATAGGAAAAATAATCAACTTACTTAAGAATCCCTGATAATATGAAGCAATATGAGACTTGCATAGCCCATTCCAGTAGATCATCTGGTTCAGCTACTTTTGTGTTATTTTAAGTATCTTCATTTCCTGTGATACAGTTACTACCAATTATTTACTAGTTTATTGTCGGGGGAAAATCAGTTACATATTGCTACATATTACAGTAAACCACTTTAAAACTCAGTGGCTTCAAGAAGGGTCAAGAAACTTTTCCTGGAAGGGGCCAGGTAGTGAATATTTTCAGCTTTGGGGGCCAGATGACCTCTGTCACACCACTCAGCTCTGCCATTGTAGTGCTAAAACAGCCATAGGCAATACAAGAGTGAATGAAGTGGCTGTGTTTCCATTGAACTTTATTTATGGACACTGCGATTTGAATTTCATAGGATGTTTGTGGGTCACAGAATCTTCTTATGATGTTTTTTCTACCCTTTAAAAATGTTAAATCTGTTAATAGCTGTCTGGTGGATGGGTCTGGATTTGGTCTTCAGGCTGTCCTTTGTGGCCTCCTGGTTTAAAGTACTTGCTAGTCTTCAGGTTGGTGTGGGAGGGATTTGGGTGTGAGGGGTGTGGGTGTGTGGTGGGCCAGTGTCAGCTTGGCCCTGGTGACTTTGCTTCAGGCTCTGGGTCTAGCTGGTTTGGGCTTCTCACCAGGTGGAGGATATTGTCCCCAAGTGTGTTCATTCCAGGGCTCAGGCTGAGTGACAGCAGCTCCAGGGAGAGAGGCTGTTTTCACGGCCTTGGCACACACACAAGACAGCAAGCCCAGTCACCCAAGAGCATTAGTTGCATCATGCTGGCTAACATTCCATTGGCCAGAGCAAGTCACATGGTGGAATCTAAAATCTGCAGGCAGGAAAATGTACTGTTTAGTGCAGAGGTCGGCAAACTTTTGAGACGGAAGAGCCAATCCTGCCCCTCACAGCCATATAAAAATTATTTGAGAGCCATAAAACAAAGGAAATCATCATTATGTGAATAATAGCCTTTAAAAATTTTATAAATGAAACTATGATAGTTTTATTTTCATTTTCAATTTTACTTCAGAGCCACATGTACGCACCCAAAGAGCCGCATGTGACTTGTGAGCGCAGTTTGCCCACCCCTGGTTTAGTGGGAGGAACATCGTGTGGTGTGAATTCAGGGACGTGTGAAGAATTGGGGCCATTAATGCAACCTGCCACACTCATGTTCCCTTTCCTTTAGTGCAAAATGTAATGACCTCCCTCTTATTTTTCCACCAACTTCCTTTGAGGCAGAAAAGAAGGGAATAAACAATCCATCTAGATTCTTTCCTGAGAAAATAGCTCCCTATGACTATTACTCTTAGTCATTTGCAGGAAAATGCCATTTATAATTTTGCCCTCTTTCGATATCTCTTTTACTGGAAAGTACACATGACATGTTTGAGGCATCCCATGGCCTAATCTGATCCACTAAAGGTCATTCGAATGTTTTCTGAGAGAGAATTTTGAACCGTCAGCGGCTGTGTGTGAATAGCCTTTGTTTAGCATCTGAACATTCCCTGTTACCAAGAGGTCCTCTTCTTCTGGTGCACGGGGAGGTGAGAGGAGTTTATTCCTGGAAGTGGGGCCTCTGAAACCACTGGACCTTTTCCTACAATGGCTGTACCCACGTCATTGACTGAGGGCTGTTTCACATAACTTTTTTTTTTGCCTTTAGCCACATTCCTTCCACTTCACCATTTGTTGATGCAACTTTGAACACAGGACAAAGTGTCTTATGTTTTTCTAACCTTTCTCACTTTCTGGATTTCTCTTCTGATAACCTTCTGGATTTTAGACTTATGACTTCAAATTCCTGAATAGAACATTTCTTAAAACAACACTACATTTTTTTTAGCACGTACCCTGAATTTTAAAAATGAGAAATCAATGAACAGTCATCTGCCTGCAGCAAAACATCAGGGAGGATTCAGTGTGTGCAGTGTACCTGCTCAGATGGCGGGGGGTGGGCTAGGGGGGCACTGAGCTTCGCGGGACTTCAGTGTGTGCATCTGAAAATAGAAGTCACTCCCAGCTTGGAAATCATATGATTCTCAGGTGCTACAAAAAGCACAAAACTGGAATTCTGTATACGATTTGAGATGAAGTGCCAAGAAGTTATTATTTCTGTCATCTGGCTGTAGGTTATGTGTGGCGCCAAAAAAATCCTTGAACGCCTAGGTTTCCCCCTTCTTTTCTACCACTAATCCTTCCTGGTCCTAGGTGCCAAGATCTCAAATTTGATTTTCCTTAGCTGGTTAAGATGACATGAGCCTTTGCAGAGCTTCTTATGGACTGAAGGTATGTGTCTGCCCCACCTTCAGATATTGCAGTCCTAACTCCCAGGGCAGCTGTATTTGGAGTAAGGACATAATTGCTGTTAAATGAGGTCATAAGGGTAGGGCCGTGATGCAATAGGATTAGGGTCCTTATAAGAAGAGATAGCAGAGAGCGGGTCTGTATTCTCTTACCCTCTCTATACACATGCAGAAGACAGGCTACACTCCCCTAATTTTATCATTCTCATAATGAAATGCATGAAGGTATTTACAAAGACAGTAAAACCTTGGATTGCGAGTAACTTGGCTTGCAAGTGTTCTGCAAGACGAGCAAGCATTTCTAATACAGTTTAACTTCCTAAACGAGCAATGTCTTGCAATACAAGTAGTTTGTTTCCAGAATGAATTATGCTCGCAAACCAAGGTATTACTGTACCTTCATAACACTGGGTATGTCACACTCAGAAAAAAAGCTAGGAGAAAATATCCTTTCCTTTTTGATCTAGGTAGTATTTGCAGCTACAGCTATGGTAAGATGCGGAATTAATATTTGTAAAGCACCTAGAACAGTGTCTGACACACAATGAGCATGATCTCAGTGATTGCTCAATAGAATAAACGTATGCATAGACACCCATGAAATGCATTCGTTCATACAAAGAAAATTAGGAAAAAAAGGGGGGAATACTTGGATTTAATATGGTAACTTGTGTATGGAATAGAGGAATTCTGCAATAACTTCGCCTTTTTTCCCCCCAAAGACAGGAGTGGTGAGACCATAAGAAAGGCAAGGGAGGCGTAGAGAGTGGGTAGCACAGATGTGTGGGTCTCTGTTGCAGCTCCCCACCTGATGCCTCCCCTCCCACGGGTCTGCTTTCCTGTGTCTGCCTAGGAACAGTTGGACGAGATCTGTGTCATGGTTTATTCCAGGACTAGAAAAGAAACATCATTTGGGAATCATAAAAGCACATTGGGCCACACTGTTAGGTCTTAATGTTTATAGTTGAAAATAGAGTCTCATTTAAATGGAAGGCAAAGAATAAGTGATCCCAAATATTTTAAGAAGGAAGAAAGTAACAAATGAGAGGAAACGTGGACAGGTATTGGTACCCAGATGCTTGAAGTATTGTTCCAAGATAGATTCAGTGCTGAAAATTGAGCACAGGGGAAATAACTTTTAAATCCTTGGGATGTGTCTAATGACACCTTTAGAGCTGCTCTTGGTAGAGAAATATTCCTAACCTGACTCTACAGATTCCAAGATTTGAAGGCTGGGAAAACAGTGGCCACTATTATAGGTGGCTTCAATAGTACAGGTGTCTACACTGCACACAGATCATGAGTGAGTGTGTGTGTGTGTGTGTGTGTGTGTGTGTGTGAGAGAGAGAGAGAGAGAGAGAGAGAGAGATCTAGACCAAGGTTGCTCAACAGTAACGCAGTTAGCACTCAGGGCCAGATAAGTTCTTGCTGTACAGGTGCCCTGTGCTCTGTAGGATATTTTGCAGCATCCCTGCCCTCTACCAATGAGATGCCAGTGGCACTCCTCCTTTACACACCAGCGGTGCCAACTAAAACTGTCTCTAGATACTGCCATATGCTCCCTGAAGGGCACAATTGCCCCCAGTTGAGATGTACTTTCCTAGACTGAGAATCAGTTGACCTGCTGTGTCACTCAGTGTCTGAGTGACTTTAGGAAGGTCCTCAACCTCGGTGAACCTCAGCTTCTCACTGACAAAATGGGGATTAAATTCCCTAACTCATGGGCACTCTGAAGGACTGAGGAGTCATGAAAGTGAAAGCATGTGTTGGAAAGAATCATGCTGTGTTTTTTAAAGACATAACCGCATATTTGCATGCCATAAAAACAGCAGAGGCCCAAGAGATAAATGTCCCTGTCAACTGAACAGATATCACTAGTTTTAGAGCCATGGACAGTGAGATGTGGGATCCTTCACGCGGGAGTGTGCCCCCTAGTAACTGCTGAAAGGCTGTGCTGCCACATTCATCCCACATGCCACCCTAAGGCCATTTCTCGGAGAGTGTAGGCAAGGAAGTCACCCTGCACACAGCAGTTGGCAGCTCCCTCTCCCTAAGCATAAACATTCGTGTTCCTTGGTAGAGGATCACTGAGTCACAGGCCTCCAGATATTTCTCAGGAAATCCTCTCCCCTTTAGGACGAGGATTTCATACTCAGAGTTCACTACTGACTAACCAGTAGGGATTCAGGAGTATGTTAATAGATCAGGCTCAATTAAACAATATTTTTGAGTCCTACAAGACTCAGTGCTTGTTAAAAACAGTAGAAAAAACAGATGATTGAGACACATTATGCCGGAGTGGGGGTGGGGGGAGGGAAGCCCAGACAGAGACAACGCTACTCAAAGAATGAAAGATTCGGGCTAATGAGAGGAACCGGATCCTTCTGCCTGAGGGCTAGGGAGTTATGGGAGGAGGAGGCGTTGGATTGGGGTTTTGCAGGTTGCATAGAATTAACGTAATCTCCACTCAAGCTCTTCTGTGTTCTCAAGTGTATGACTCTGTGCCATTTACATGTTTCTTTCTGAAGTATAAATGAGGGTAATGCAACCTAAGCTGCCCAGGTGATGTCAGAGAGTCAAGAGGAGCTTGCAGGTGCAAGGAGAATGTGCTACGCTGTTCTCATTGAGTCACTTATCACCTCCATCACGCCTTCCCTCGTATGTTGCTCTTTGGCAGGAAATGTTCAGGGAAGCTTCCATGTTTGCTGAATAAAACCCATCCAGACCTCTCAGTTATTTTCTGCTTTGAAAAAAATCCAACCTTCCTCCAAATGTCTTACTTTACCAGGTCAAGGGAGAAAGAAGTACAAAGGAAGCATCCACTAACTTTGGGCTTTACTCTTCCCATGGGACTTTCCCAGTGTGGCATGTGACATGTCTGTAACATGGTCTGTGGCTGTTAACCACTGCCGTTCATTTCTCCCCGGTGTGTTTACCTCCAGGGAAGACATGAAACTACCATTTTCCATTCACTGTCCTTTATTGGATCTCCCTTCAGCCTGTGTCTCCTGGCTAATTGGGCCAATGGGTATTTATGGGTTTTCCTCATTCAGCTCGAGACCTACTTGTATACCACTTAGTGGGGTGAAAAACGTGCTTGGGTTCTAATCAATACTTTGAATGTCATCTCATTTAATAGCTACTTGGTGACCAAGTTTAGATACAAGAACTTAAAAGAGTTCTAGAGTATTTATATATTTAAGACAGTGGTTCTTAATTGGGTGTGATTTTGCCCAACAAGGGACATTTGGCAATGTCTGGAGACATTTTTGGTTGTCACAACTGGGAGGGGTCAGGGATGCTGCTTACTATCCCTCTTTGCACAGGACAGTCCCAGCAACAACTAATTATTCAGCCCAAAATAGAAATAGTACTGAGATTGAGAAACCTTGATTTAGGATATATACTCTACCCACTTTCCAAGGAGGCTTGATAAATTAAACAGAATAAAACAGAAAAATTACAAATAAAAGTAGAGCTGAAACAAAATAAAAGTAGCAGAAGCAGATATCACCATGGTCCTAAAGTGATGTTATTAAGGTTGAACATTTGATTGAGTTTGGGATTTCCTGACAAATGAAAATAATAAAAGGAAAGAAGAAACATAGTTCTTGAGTTCCCAAAAGGAATTTTTAATACATAAGTTGACCAGTAAAGACCACCTTTTTTTTCCCTGCCACAGAATGAGATGAGAAATATATCTTGCAGGTCTTTATGTATGGAACATTGTGTAATAAAATAGACACATTTTCAACTGTGGTTTTGCAAAAGATACAAATTCTGTGTGTGTGTGTGTGTGTGTGTGTGTGTGTGTGTGTGTGTACGCACATGCATGCACACACAAATGGATATTCTGGCCTCAACCCTTTACCTTAAAGAAACAGAGGGTATAACATCAGATCTTGTGAAATTAAAGGCATTCTTTTGAGGAGCCGAACAAATATGATCTGGGTATTTTCCTTCCTTGTGATCTATCAGATAAGCGGGAGAGCCTCTGAAGATCCGAGAGAGAGAGAGATGGTTGACATTTCCATCAGACCCTGGGACTCTCTCTTTGGCTTATCAAATGACTGCAATGAGTTTTTGGCAAGGGCTAAAGAATAATCAGTTCACGGCGGAATTGTCCAATGAACACCCAAAGTGCTTGACTGTGCTTATTCAGTCGCATTTATTTCTGGCCTCCTTTGGATCATCCAAGACCTTCATCTTTGGGCATACAAAGGTGATTCAAATGCAGCAAAAAATCTAGCTATGGTGAGAAGATATATAAATAATCATGAATTAGTACACATGGTAGAAGAATGCTAGTGTGTCATGGGAACGCAGAGGAGGAAGTGGTTAACTTTGTCCCAGGGCCTCAGGGAAAGGTTCAGTGAGGAAATGATATTTGAACTCTGTGGGTTATTGAAGAAGTTTTCACAGGTCCTATTTATAAATATTTTATTGTCATATAAAATACATGCAGAAAAGTGTATAAATCATACTGCCCACCGACCTCGTTTTCACAAAGCGGCCCCGCCCCGCCCATGTAGCTGATCAAGAAATACAGCATTGCCAGAAATAGACCCACAGAAGCCCCTCATCCCCCGTCTTTTAGACATTATCTGCCCCCGTTTACCAAAAGTATCCACTGTCCCCATTTCTAACCACATAGATTAGTTTTGCACTTGATATAAATGTAATCACACATTCAATATTATTTTGTGTCTGGCTTTAACACTGTTTTTGTGAGATTCTTCCAGGTTGTCACATGTAGTTGTAATTCATTCATTTTCATCTCTGTGTAGTATTCCACTGTATCGATCTACCATAATTTATCTGTTCTACTATTGATGAACATTTGACTTCCAGTTTTTGACTACCATGTGTATGTATGTAGAAATAGAATTGCTGAGGCCTAGACAGTGTGTGTGTGTATGTGTGTGTGTGTGTGTGTATTCATCTTAGTTTTCCAAAGTACTTGTACAAATTTACATTATCACTGACAATAGATTAGATCAGGAATCTGCAAACTGTAGCCCAGAGACCTGTCTTTTTTTTTTAAAGTAAAGTTTTATTGAAACACAATCTTGGTAATTTCTTATGGATTGTTTATTTGTATTTTTATGGGGCAAGAGCAGAGTTGAGTAATTGCAAATTAGACTGCATGGCCCACAAAGCTGGAAATATGTACTAGCTGGCTCTTTAAAGTTTTCTGACTCCTATGTTAGGTTTCTGAGTTTTACAACCTCACCGGCACTTGTGCTGCCTGCTGTTTCATGTTAGCTATTCTTGTGAGTTTCATTTTGGAAGAAAAAGAGCTTCTCTTTGCTTCTGAATCTTAAGTTGTGGGATTTAGTGGAAAGTTTCTAAAATGTGCTTGGGGAAAATATATTGTATTCTCAGGGGGTGCAGTGTAGTAGGTGGGTGGTAGTGTGGGGGTACAGACACAGAGAAGGAGCCCCCACAGAGGAGGCAGATAGACCACGATGACGATGAGGGAGTCTTGGAAGTTCCTTCCAAAGAAAATAGGGCCTGATAAGTATTTATCTGAATAAAAATAGGAAAAGGTGGACCAGGTGACTGGTCCTTGAAAGTTCTTGCATTTTATAAAATCACACACAGGGATGTTTTTACACAGGACAAGGCAATTTTCTCCCTTCCTCAGATATCTTCTTATGCTAAAGACTCGGCTGGGAAATTGTATTACTCTTCCAATGAGAAAATTAAGCAAATGAACAAAACAACCCACCACAGCTTAGGTCTGAATCAGCCTCTGAGGAGAAAGGTGGGGCGTGCGTACATTAAACTGCAGCATACAGCCCAATAAGGCTTCTTGCTTTGAGATTGTTTGCAGCTGAAGTCATGCTTGGCAAGGCCAGAGGCCTCTGAATGTAAAGATGGCCTTTGGCCAGGGGCAGACCTCCTGGAAGCTCCTTCCTCTCCCCATTTACGTCCAGCGGTGCCTGGGGGAGGCCGGGATCAGAGTCCCTCAGGCTGGAAGAACGACATGGGTGAAAAATGAGAACATTACACTGGAAACCAGAGGTCAGGGAACCTGGAACCCAGGGTAGCAAGGAGATGTGAGGAAACAGGTTATCGTGTACACACCTAAAAGCAGGAGAAATCTTTGCTCTCTCTCTCGAGAGGAATTCCTGGAGGGAAGTTCAGAGGGTCTATGAATCTTGAAGGCTTCTGGAAAGATGCTGAGGAGAATGAGGAGATGCCATTTTGTTTAAGAAAGGAAAAGAGTGGAGAAGCACAGGACTACTATTTTAAAGATAAATGAATTAACCAAAAAAGAGAGTCCTGTGATGTGTTTACAAGGAAGAAAAACTCTGCTTGATGAAGTTGAGAAAACATTTTCATAAATGTAAACTTCACAAATATCTTCAGATCAAACGCATGACTGACTAAAGATGACTGACCTCAAATTCAACTATAAACACCAAGGTTATATCTACACACAAAAGTCAGCTTGACTCAGTGCATCAGAGGGAGAACAGATTAAGTCAATAAAACAATTCTTAAAGTGCCAAGTACCTGCTTTGCCTGAATGTTTTAGTTTTCACTTGTTTTGGCATTTCGTAGACACAGCCAGGAAAGATTACAACAGAAAGATCTCATTCCAGGATGTTATTTTAGTTACTGGGATGGGAAAAAGGACAAGTGCTTTCCTAGATTTAACTCAGTTGATGGGTGCCCTTGGTTCTTGAAATCTTTATCAGAAGCAGCTACTTTGTAGATGCCCTGACCAAGATGCAGCTAAGTACGTTCATTTCAAAATGCTTCTGGAAAATGATCTTGGACCAAATGGCTTCAAAACATAGCCAGAAATAATTGGAGTCACCTTTTCTCTGTGTGTATAGTTTTATTTCAGCAACAACAAAACACTCTTTGAGAACTGGGGCAATATATTATCCTTTAAAAAATCTCTCCTCCCTCTGAAACACTTCAATGTCATCAAACTTCGATTTACTTTTCCCCATTTACTCAGTGAGGTGAGTGTTACCCCACTTTGGTTATGATGAAACTGAAGTTCAGAGAGGTGACATGAGTAGCCTAAGAGTTTGACACTGGGAGAGGACAGACAGGTCTTGGGTCTTACGGCTTTTCTACCTGACACCACCACTGAACTTGGAGCCAAGTCTGTGCTTTGATTTTAATAACACAAAGGTAGAAGGTGCCTGCATAAGAATGTTATCAAAATGGTTAATTAGTATAATATTTCGTTAGTTCATAATCATCAGAAATGCACTTAGCGAAATGAATTACTCTCAGATATCAATGTTAATGAAGAGCACATGAGAAATCTAGGAATCTTGCTCATTTGTTTGAATATAATTAGCACAGTAGCTTTTATTTCAAATCTTATAATAGCAGATATCATAAACCTTATAATAAGCAGTCGCTTATTATTATGCTCATGCGATATTACAAGTACAAAAAGACAGGGTCTGCACATGACATCTCTGTGTATCAACCAGGCTGCTTTTGGCTTCACATAACAGGATACGTGACTGAAAATTGCTTAAACACTCAAAACGCTTTTCATCTTTCACGTCCGTATTACGTATCTATTACTATATGGCAAGTTACCACTCAGTGGCTTAAAACAATACGTATTTATTACCTCACAGTTTCCGTGGGTCAGGAGTCCAGACACGTCTTGGCTGGTTCCTCTACTTCAGGGTCTTTTATGAGGCTGTAGTCCAGGTGGCGGCCTGAGCTGGAGTCTTATTTGAAGGCTCAGCTGGAGAAGGCTCCATTTACAAGTCACCCTGGTTGTTGGCAGAATTCAGCTCCTCAAGGGATGTTTGACTGAGGAGGGCCTCAGTTTCTCACTGCCAGCGGGCCAGAGGCCACCCTCAGTTCCTTGCCACATGGGCCTCTCGGGACACACTTAGTGAATAAAAGAGGGCATTTGCACCTTTGTTAGTTTTAAAGAAAGCCCTTCCCAAAAGTAACCTGGCAGACTTCCCCTCAGGTCTCATTTGTCAGCACTGGGTCATGTGCCCAATGCTGACATATTTACACTGCAAAGCAGTCTGGGAAAGTAACTATGAGTATCTGGAATTTTTGCTCTTGGTAGGAGGCAAGTCTTTGTCAGCAAGGAAAGGCGGGCAGGGGCAGGAGTTGGGGGCTGTCTACTACAGGCAGCAGTTACTAACGGAAGGCTCTTTCAGGGCCACTTGTCTATACTCCCGTGTCACCTGATGGCTGAATTCCCAGTCTCTTGTCTCTGTTCTACGCGAGGCTGTCATTCAATTTTTACTTGGCTCAATTATTGTACAAACAAATGCAAATATAGGTTCTGAAGCTGCCCAAAGGTCCCTATTATTGTTACGATTATTTTTATCCCCACGTTTCCTAAATAAATTAAAAGTATTAAGCTAGCTACAAAATCCTTATTCTTTGGCCTCTCATCTGTAAACATTTGGCTCTCTCTCTCTTTTTTTTTTTTACTTCACACAAAAATGACTGGCTCTTTAATGGACCATTAACTTCCAATTATCTAAGTCATTTCTTTAGATATGCAAAGATAATCATGAAAAGGAAAATAAGCAGCAGTGTGAGCCTTTGATTTACCGTCAACTCCCACCTCTTCAGCAAAGGGCCCCAGATAAGTACACGAAGGGTGGGTCCGTTAGAAAATCGCTTCTGTGATCAGGCTGGAGCCTGTGACCACCAGCGCCTCAGGTTTTGAGACTTCCAGACCCTCTGGCAACTCCCTCAAAACCTGGTGACCATCTCCCCCAGGTGAACCTACGACCAGCCAACCTCACCAGCCAACCTCCACAGCTGCTGGGAGTTTGCATAAAGTAACTCCAAAACTACTACTCCTTTTCAGACTCACATTGCAGTTTGTTCTTGTAGAACTTTTTTTCACACTCGCAGAAGCTAAATCATGTCTCTCTCCATCCTATCATTTGCTGTTGGTGGTCTGAACTCAAGTGGATAAGCTTATATTTATCCTGTTCGAATAGAGTCATATTTATTAGGCCCATTTGCCATGACCTTCTGAATCCTGATTCTATAATCTCCCTTAATTACTATAATGCTCGGCATTGTGTCAGCCACAGGATTTTAAAGCATGCCCAGGCATATTAATTGACTGAGCCAATGCTCAGTTATGTCCCAAATGCCCTCATCATTTTGTGAGACTTTAAAAGAGAACAGGTTAGAGGGAAAGCAGTGTTTTTAGTAGTTCATTTAATGCAGCCATTCTCAACCTGGGTGGGAGTTAAGGATTTGCCCCCCAGAGGACATCTGGCAATGTCTGGAAACATTTTTTTGTTGTCACAATGGGGGAGAGAGGGCATGCTACTGGTATCCAGTGGCTACATCCCAGGGATGCTGATAAATATTCTACAATGTTCAGAATGTCACGATCCCCTCAACGAAAAATGATTTGAGCCCAAAGGTCTATACCGTTGAGAAATCTTGATTGAATTTAAGAAGTGGCATCCAGTTTTGCACAGGAAATCTTACACAGCCTTTTTTTGTCAATTTGATGTGACTTTCTATGAAGCATTTTTTATATTCGAATGTAGAGCCCAGGTCCTGCCATGTTTGCCCACATCTTTGTCTCATTTTTCTATTGAGCAATACTTCTTGCTATTATATCTGGACCCCACAGCTGGACATTCTGCCAATGTGTCTGAGGCCCAGACACCCTATACTTCATACCCCAAGCCATTGGTAGTTGAGAGCACCTGGTCACACCAGGGAATAAATAGTAAGGGAAGGCAGCTGCATCTGTGGTCACTTGTTACCACACCTGCTAGACTTAGTGCTACTGCCGCCACCATGAACAATCTCTTGCTGTCCTGGGACCCTGTGTCACTCTCTACAGGTGCAAAGTGCTGGTCAGGAGCACCTGATTGGCTAAGCGTGGCTCCCATGGCTGACTCTGAAGCTTTGGGGATGGGCTCTGGGCCAGAGAATTCACATGCATTGCTCTTTGAATCCACCCATTGATTCCCATCCCTCATCACCATGTCAATTCCTTAAGAATAACTGCTGTTGACAGTCTGTTGAATATCTTTGCAAACATGTTCAATGCATGTACAGACACATATTGTGTGATAGACTTTTATATTACAATGTACATATAAGTTAGGGTTGGCTAAGCTGCAGTGAGACCCCCATAATTCAGTGGCTTAAAGAATAATGAGATTTGTTTCTCCTTCATGCCAAGGTTGGATGGGTATACTGTAGGCTCAGAGGCAGATCTGCTCCAGGTAGTCGGTCATTTAGGGACACAGAATGACTGTGGCTTTGCCATCTTTGGTACATGGTCCCCCAGGTCACTCTAGTAGTCACCATGCCATCGAGTGAAAAAGAGTAAAACAGCATGAAGAAGGCACATGCCCTGACTTAAAGGACAGGTTTGGGTGACAACGTAGGCGCGTGGCCATACCTAACTGTAAAGGGGGCCAGGAATTGAAGCGTAGTTGGGCAGCCCTATGCCCTGCTAGCATCATACTTTAGGCAAGAAATGGAGACCAAATTTTGGTGGATATCTACTTAATTGTTTTTAGTCAATCGCTTTGTTTCTCTCTGTCTCTCTGTCTTTCAGTCTCTCTCTCTCTCTCTCTCTCTCTCTCTCTCTCTCTCTCTCTCTGTCTGTCTCTCTCTCTCTGTCTATCTCTCAATCTAAATAGGACCACATTATACAAAAAAGTGTACTTTACCTTGAACGCTGTTCATGTTAATATGTATAAAGATGCCTCTTTTTAAAAACAACTATATTAACTTAAATGCATGGATTATGTATTCTCGACTCTCATGGGGCAAGTGTATACTTTTTTTTCCTCATGAACATGCTCTTTGGAGCCCTTCAGTCTTTCCAACTGTTGATTGAATGCTCAGTATGTATAAGACTTGGCCAATGTTTATTGGTGCTTTGACAATTATTAGTGGCTAGGGCTTCCTTTTTATCAGCCATTCTTTTCTAGCATAGAAACTTGCATTCCAATATAGAATGTTTGCTTTATGATTCTCCAGAATCATATGTTAAAGAATTGTTCATTTGGTCTGTTTATTATTGCACTGTTAAGTAACAAGGGTAATTAAGCTGATACACAACACATTGTATTCTATTGTCCAAGAACTGGAGACAAGTTGGAATTCCTCTGAAGTCTGTTGCTGGCTCACGTTTACACTGTCGACATACCTCACAGGAGGCGAGGATGGCTGAAGAATAACATGATGCCCATTTCATTCTGACCTTGGCTGCTTCATTCTGCACTTCACTGTTTATCTTGAGCCTTACAATGTCAACATTAAATAGTCTTCCTTTTGAAAAGTTGGCAGGTTTTTTTCTGATACCTCAGTGTTGACATGCTATGAGTCTTATTGTCCACCACAAAGTCAAATTTGAGCTGAAGTGAAACGATGGGTATGGTTTTCTTCTACCGTCCACCTATTCTTTGGAAATCCAGAAGTAAATGTAAAAAGCTAGTAATATCTGAGGTATTTCTACACTTGGGGCTTCCAAAGACCATGAATAGCCATACACTGGCCAACAGACACAGACACAGACACCAAGTGCCATCTGAGACAGTATCCCCATCTGGGACACCTTGTTCCTAATCATCTGTGTGAGTTTCCTATCGCTGTTTAACAAATTACGACAAATCTTAGAGGCTTAAAACAACACAGAGTCATCAGCTCTCAGTTTCAGGAGTGTGCGGCTTCCCTGGCTCCTCTGCTGAGAGTCTCACAGGCTGCAAATAAGGTGTTTGCTAAGCTGCACTCTTACCTGGGCTTCGGAGTCGTCTTCTGACTCGTGTATTTTGGGGCAGAAGCAATTCCAGATAGTTCTGGTTCTGACCTTGGGTGACTTGAAGAATGATCACACCACTGACATGAGTACAAAAGGTAGAAGGAGGTGGTGCTCAACATAATGGCATCAGTTTCATTTTACCCATGTTGTGTTTGAACACTCAAAGGAGGGGTTAATGGATCAGGTGATCTGTGACTAGACCATAGAGAGGAGACGGTCTCGAAGATGGGCCGAGGGCTGCGTTTCGTGTTAGAGATGCAGGGTAAAGGTGATCAGGAAGCACATTCCAGCTCAAATAATGTGTGGACTAGACAGATGGGAGTTTGAAAGCAGGCACCAGACAGGCGTCAGAGGGGCACTGGAGGGGAAATGAAAGAAGGCAGTGACAGAAACCCTAAGACCAGTGTGGTGGACACACCGTCAGATGACCCCTAGTGGGTCACAACCTGAAGAAGTTCTATGGATCAGACCCCTCCATCAGGGGTTTACAGTCAATGGCCTATGCACCGGATCTGAGCCGCATGCCTAGTATCGTAAATAACGTCTGCTGGAGCACAGCTGTGCCTATTTAAGCTGTGCCTTATGCTTGCTTTTGCACTACAAGGGCAGAGTTGGGTCATTGCTGCAGAGACTGTCTGACCTACAAAGCTGAAAATATTTACTAGTTGAGATTATTTACTATCTGACTGTTTACTGAAAACATCTGCCAACCTGTACTTTAGGGTAAAGAGGACCAAGCTTGTTTCTTTTTCATTTAAAATACTGGTAGCCTCCATTCTTTCCATTCTGTTCCTTCTGCCACCACTCCCCCTAGTTGATTCCCTTGTTGTCATATGCCCAGGTCAACACAGGCATCTCCTAACTGGGACCCAGCGGCTAACGAGAGCCCCTTCAAACTTACCAAAAGGGTGCAATGACATTACAAAGAACTTTTTCCCTAAACTATTTGACAGTAAATTGCCAACATGATGCTCCATCGTTCCCAGTGCTTCGATGACATACAAGCAATGACCACAACATGACCATCAAACTCGGGAAATTAGCATTGAGACATTACCGCCATTCAGGCCTCAGGCTCTGTGTGTTACCAACTGTACCAATAGTTTCCTTTGTATCAAAAAGACCCAGTCCAGGACCAGGAGTTGGATTTAGTTGTCATGTCTCTTTAATTTCTTTCAATCTGGTACAATCACTGGCTTTTTTGACTTGCAGGACCTTGATATTTTGGAAGAGTACAGGTCAGTTCTTTTGTAGAATGTCCCTAAATTTGTCCTGGTCTGATGGTTCCTCATGATTAGGTTCAGGTTACTTATTTTTGTCAGGAATATCACATTTGAGGAAGTGTAAATATCCCATTTCTCATTAAACTTTTACCCACTAGTTTCAGCATCCATTGATGTTTCTTGGCTAAATTATTACTGTGATAATTGCCAGATGTTAATTTTCTATTTCTATCACTCCTTCTACACACGATATTTGGCATTCTACCATAGGGAAAAGCTTTCTACTCTTCCTATTTATTTATATCTCTATGGACTCATGGATTCCTATTTCATTCAATGGGTTATGTTCCATTGCTCTCACTTATCTTAATATTCAAAGAGTGCCACATTTAGCAGTGGGGTAGGGTTGCCAGAAAAGATACAGGACACCCAGATAAATTTGAATTTTATATAAATGATGAGTAATTATTTAGTATAAGTATGCCTGAAATATAGCATAGACATGCTTAATATTGTATGGACATGCTTAAATTATTCACTGTTTATCTAAAATTCAAATTTAACTGGGAGTTCTCTATTTTTATTTTCAGAATCTGACAAACTACAATAGGATCTCCTGCAGGATGCTTCTGTGCCTTTCCAATATATCTCCATCATTCTTTGAATATTTTCTTGCTTTCTGGCACAAAAGGGTGTTCCAGGATCATCTTGTACTGTTCCTCTCCAGCACTCAAATCAGCTACTGGTTCTATTTAGTATAAAACGGTATTTAGAAACCAAGATCTTGACAGAGAGTATACTCATTGCTATTGAGTGTTATACCTCCCAGACCTCTTCAGTGGGGAGATCTAGGGGAATGTGTGTGTGTGTGTGTGTGTGTGTATAGTGATCAAACAATACAGTGAATGTTTAAATTAAAAAGATTGATTACAGCAAAAAAAACACATTGCCATTAATCCCCCTCAAAATACTCCTCCTCGCTTCAAACACACTTAGCCCATCATCCTTGCCACTTTCTGAAGCAGTTCTGGAAGTCCTCTTTCGTGAATGTCTTTAGTTGCACTGTCATGGCTGCCTTGATATTTTGAACCAATTCAAAACGTTTACCTTTCATGGTCATTTTGACTTTGGGGAAGAGCCAGAAGTCACACGGTGCCAGATCCAGTGAATAAGGTGGATGAGGACACACCGTCATGTTTTCATTTGACAGAAATTGCTGTACCAGAAGCGATGTGTGACACGGAGCCTTTCCGTTGTGATCACAAAATACAGTGAATGCTGCTGTCTAGTGCCATCTAACGGAAAGGCAGGGATCTTCAATACGAGATGTGGCACATCAAACCTTAGTAACAGTGTGTGACAAGTTTCAGCTTGTTCAGTGCAGTCAGTTGGGCGTGAGGTCCGGTTGAGAGAAGGTATATTTTGAAGTGTGCTGTAAATCATCCTCCATCATGACAGTGCTCCATGTCACACATCGCTTCTGGTATGGCAATTTCTGTCACATAAAAACATCACGGTGTGTCCTCCTCCACCTTATTCACCGGATCTGGAACCGTGTGACTTCTGGCTCTTCCCCAAAGTCAAAATTATTCAGGACATCGAGGCAGCCACGGCAGTGCAACTAAAGACACGAAAGAGGACTTCCAGAACTGCTTCAGAAAGTGGTAGGAACAATGGGATAAGTGTGTTCAGAGCGAGGGGGAGTATTTTGAGGGGGATTAATGGCAATGTGTCTTTTACTGTAATAAATTTTTAATTTAAACATTCACTGTATTGTTGATCATACTTTGTACACATATACTTACTTATATCAAATATGTATTTACTTTTCCATGTATTGAAAACTATGAGTTCAAACCAATATATCTCATTCCAATCCAATACCACATGGATAATTCGAGTTTTCTCCCTTCCTTCTCTTCTCTGACAGTGAGAAATTTAGTCCTCCTGACATCAATATAACCACAGTGGATCGATCCCCCATATATGCAACCGATCTCCATTGTAAGCAACAACCCCTATACCTCTACCTGGATGCCTTTCTCACTTTTCTTGAACTGTGACATCACACACTGGCCTAACTCTCACTGCCTCAGGCTCTAAAACCCCATGCCAAGCCACTGCCACTTCCCCCATGTGGCACAGGGACAGCCTCTTCACCCCCTTCAGGTTCCACAAGCCTATACCAGGCCAGCACTGTCTCCCCCCATGTGGATGCCTTCCTCCTGCCATCTGGGCTCTCACCTTCAGCAGCAGGTCACCTTGAGCAAATGCTCTGCTCACTCTACTTGCGCTCTGATATGCTCTGCTAGGTTGCCACCCCTAGCCCACCTTGTGTGGATAGGTACCTACCCTGTTTGGCCCACTGCATGGCTCTTGGATTAGATTCTTTAGAAAGAGGGAGGGAGGGAGGAAGGAATGAAGCTATTTATGTATCTCATCATGTGAAATTATAATTGATTTACTCTTTCATTGTCTGTTTCCTCTTCTTAACCTGGCCCATTCACTGGTATATTACCAAGACCTAGAACAGTGCCTGCCTCGTAATAGACACTCAAAAGCGATTCATTGAATGAGTGAGTGAATGAAATGAACAATGAATATATGGAGACCTGAATTTTGTTCACTCCCCCAAAATAAATCCTAATAGCCTTAACAATTTCTTGTCTTTTGTCCCTTGAACTCATTTGACTTTTGATGTAGAATTCACCCATGGTAACCCAGCGATTGTTTTGGGTTTCCTACTTGACCTGGCATGACGTCTGGGCGAGTTTATTTTCAGGTCACCATAACCCAGCCTTTTTCTCCCTGCGAGAGAATGGCCAAAACATCATTTTTCCTTATTAGGAGGTGGCTTGTGTATTTGTGTTGGGCTCACATTTCATGCCTCCCAGCCTTCTCCCGCTCCCATCCTCTGTGCAGGCCTAACACTGTGCCTAGTGGTGATTTTGATGTATGGAGATCAAAGTCAATCACTGCTTCTGTCTCAGAATCAAAATGTTATCAGTCAGACATCTGGTCAATAAAGTTACTTCTCCATATCAAAAGAAAGAATGAGGATCGTTTCTGTGGTGAGGATGAATAAAGAGTTGGAGAGAAGGGGCAGCAGTTAGGCACCCAGCACCCAGTTCCCTGGGGAATCAGGGGGAGGATCTTCATTCTCTCACCAGGTAGCTCAATTCTTGTGGGGAAATTCCTCTTGAACCTGAGAAATGGGAGATAGAGCAGCTGTGCTCACTGCCCTCTGCCCAAGTCATCACAAGGAAAACAAGCAATGTGTGTGAACAGGCATCACAATTTATATTTTCAGATAACATTTATTATAACTGATTCCCTTAAATAAATCCCATAAAATACTACAAAATATTGTGCCATTTCAAACTTTATTTTACTTATGTTTGTGGAGCAGACATATGTTTGTTGGATGGACGTTTAAAAATGTTATCTCATGACTAAAAGCTGCCTTGGGGCCCGATAAGGAAAACTAACCTTACATAGGCTCAGAATATTTTGGGAACTTAAATGACATTTCCTACCATTTTGCCTCTAATGCTTTCAGCTGCTCACCTCTCTTAAAACACCTTGTGCCTTTTATGCCCTTTAAACAGCTTATTTCTTCCCTCTCCCTTCTCTTCTAGGACCTTTCCCTTATGAATTCTGACTCAGCCTTTAATGAAGAACATTTTCTCTATGAAACTTCCAGCAGGTCTCCAGCGAGTTTATTAGAACAATGATCATGCATTGAAGTTATGTATTTACATTCTGTCTCCAGCATAGATTGTGAATTTCTAGACAGGGAGATGCTGCGTTTCATAATGTTTTATTTTATTTATGTTAAGGATCTCAAGTGTACAGAATTGAGGTAATTACACTGGCTAGCTCATGACACTCTGAGTGATGTGTTATGTATGTTTTCATTTTTAGTAACTGGCCTTCAGTGGCATTTGGTGTAATAGTGGCTCAGAGCAGAACTATAGACGTGGGCACATCCAGGCTGAATCCCCACTCGCCTGCTTAGCTGTGTGACTTTGAGCAATTTATACAGCCCTTCTGAGCTTCCATTTTCTCAAATGTAAGAAAGCTCCTATTTAGTTAATAGTGTTTCTTTTTTTCTTTTTTGAGTGTTAAATGTAATATTGAAAATTAAATGCTAAAGGGGGTTTCTATGACAGGAAGCAGTCAGTAAATTTTAGCTTTTTTTTTTAATGGAGTGGGGCTCAACAGATCTATGATGAATGAAACATCCATGAAGCTTTTTGGAATTCCAATCAAGTATATGATTTTATCTCCCCAGCCCTCCCTCCCTTCCCTTCTTCTTTTCCTTCTCCTCTCCCTTCTCTCTCTTCTCTCTCTCTCCCTCCCTCCCTCCCTCCCTCCCTCTCATCCTCTCCCTCCCTCCTCCCCCCTTTTTCCATCTCTGAGCACAGCTGCTGCACAAACCAAGGCAAAGTTGGATCAGTTGCCAGTCTTTTTCAAGCCAATTTTCAAGCTCAGGAGCACCGACTTCTACAATGCAGCCCAAACACTATCAAGTAATAGCATTGAGCTTCTTTGCAGATTAAGTCTGGAATACCTCATTCTCCAAAGGTTTTTAATGTAAGAGAAATGGAACTAAGCACTTTACAAATGTTAGTTCCAGTCCTTCTCATAACAGCCCTACATGGTAGGAATTATTGTTCCCACTTTACAGATAAGGGAGTTGAGGCCAGGGTCACTACAAGAATTAACATTATTCAAATCATAGTCTTTCAGTTCTGTTTCCTTTCCTGATGGGTTTGTTTTCTCCCACTACAAATGTCATTCTCACTTTAGTCATGGAAGGTGATCAATGGCCAGCAGAAACATTCATTCTTGCAGCTCAGGGTCCCAAATAAAGTGGAACGCTCTCTATGAAAGCATCCAATTTCTTAACCAATTTCTTGCGAGGGCAGTGAATGGGCTTTGTCTCAGGATATTTTCATCAGTAGGCAAAAGACTAATTGGCAGAGGCTTAAGTGAAAAGAAAATATTTGCTATCTCACAGATCTAGAAGTCTGGAGGTAGGAGGCTCTTGGATTGACTCAGTGGCTCAGTGGTATCAGGAGCTGGGCAGCGTGTTGTGAATCTCTTGAGTTTATGCTCATAGTTACAGATGGTTGTTGGCGTTGCAAGCATCATTTATTCACCTCAGTGTCATAGGGAGAAAGGAAGGCTAGTAAAGGGGTTTTCTCCCCACAACAATTTTGGGGAGTAGGAAATCTCTGTTTTATAAAACCTCAGCAGACTTCTCTTTATATAGTCCATTGGCCAGAAGTGGGCCACATGTCCACTCAGACTAATCACTTGCACAGAATGGTGGGGTTACCATGAGTAGCTCAGCGCAATCGTTACCCCACCTCTGAGCCTAGTGGAAGGGGCAGCTTTCCCGGAGATCAAAGGGTCTTAGCCTGCCACCTGAATACATCCCAGGTTCTGTGTGCAGGGGTGGAGGGGGCTTCTGTGCAGGTAGTTGTTGATAACGTGATGGCCAGTGTTTGCCACAGCCCATTTGGGTCACATGTCCACCCCTCGGATCTGTTGAGGACAATGGCTGAGTTCTGCCTTCGGTTAGTTCCCTAGTTGCAGACTCTGAGACTAGGATTTATATGAAAGGGATTGATCAGAAATACTCGCAGGAAAAATGGGAAAGGGAAGTAGGAGGAAGAAGGAAAGGAGGCTCCACAGGGCAAGTTTCCATAAAGTCCTCTCCAGGGAGTAACTTAAGCTTAATCCCACAGTGGAGCATTGGGGACAGTGTAGATCCAACTCAGCACTGTCCCATCAGGGTTGCTCCCCGCCCAAATTTACATTGAGGGCCATGTAAATTTCCAGGAACTTCATTTCTCCATGTGTGCAGGCAAAGATGGTTCTGGAAGCCTGAGTGTGGTCCTCCAAGACTGGCTGTTTGGAGTAAGAGCACTCGAGAGCTACCGAGCATCACACTGGAGAAGGCATATGAGCAGAGCCCCGAGGGCATGTGCCACAGGGTCCATGAGAGTCCAGGCCTGCATCAGGTCTGCATCCCAGAGCCGGAGAGTGAGTGGCCATTGCTTGGTGGTCACCAAGAGAACCAGCACAATACGGGCATCAGGGCGTGGCTCCAACAGAAAGGCGAGTGCAGGGAGGTCAGCATCTCAGAACACCCTCTCATAAGCTCTCTACCCATTTCCTCATCTCGTTAGGGTACCCCCAGGAGGGATTTTGCATCAATGTTTGTTGTGCAGGTACTGTGTGAAGTTGGCCACCTGCTCACCTTTCAATCCAGCCGCTGCTGGAGCTACCCCAGCTGTCAGTGGTGACTTCTAGGGTGGCGCTTCTCTTCCTGGTTTAGGCCCCTCTGCCTCTGTAGATAACAGGAGGGTTTCTGAGGCCCAAGCACTATTGACATCTGAAGTCAGATCGTTCTTCGTTTGTGGGGAGCTGTCCTGTGAACTGTAGAACATCGAGCAGCACTTCTGGCCTCCGCACACTTGATGCTGATAGTACCACTGTTCCATCTCCCCATGTTGTGGCAGGCGCCCTCCAGACCTTACCAAAATTGCCCCCCAGTTGAGCACCACTGGCTTAGAACACTGGCCTCCTGGAACTCTGGCTTTCAGGCTTCACCTGCTCGGCTGCTGAAAATATCCTCCCAGTGGGGGTACGCCAGGCACCTCATGGGAATATGTCTGATTTAGTGCAACAGATCTTTTATTCTTTTTTACTTACTGAGTTAACTTGGTATCTGTCTTGTCGCTCCCGTGCTTGGGGAAGAGTACTGTGGCCATGTTCAGAATCTCCTCTACCCTCTCACTTTTACCTGGCATTACCTGAGCTGAGGCTTTCTTTCTTTGGAATTAGGGTTGCCAGATGTAGCAAATATATTTGAATTTCAGAAAACAAGTCATTTTTTAATATAAATATTATAGACCCTGTGCAATATTTGGGATATACTTGTACTACAAAAGTATGTGTTCTTTATGTGAAATTCAAATGTAACTGGATGTCCTGTATCTGACAACTGTACACTGCACGCATTCCTTCTCCAGGGACGAAGTGCCCACCATCACTACCATCCGGGGCACTAAGCTTGTCCTTCCACCGTGGAATCCCTGCTCTGCTGGCTGATTAGTTTTACTCCCCTCAACGCAGCCCCACCATTTAGACTATTTCCATCACATCATTTTAAACATTGCTGCTGCCTCCCATTGTCCCTGGTCCCTGCCTTTCTAAAGTTTTTATGCCCTTCCCCAAATGCATCATATGGACTTGGACGTTTAAGGCCTGATGTAGTTGTGTGGATGTGCTTGCTTGTGAGAAAAGAAAATGATTAGTGTTCCTAAGTGACGCTCATGGGAATGGAATAGTTGAGTAATACAGCCACAGAGGATCCTGGGGAAGGAGTTCTTTAGTGTTCCACAGTAGCCTGTGTTCTAAAAGCCTCCAGTTAGCCCGGCCATGAAAATATTAGAGGAGAGGAAAAAATCCTCTGTAAATAATAACACTCCAGGGGGTGTCCTAGTAGTTTATAGTTTTAAAGACCAGATGTAGTTAACTTTTGATATGTTGTACATTCTTTGGATGCATTTTCTGAGAGAGTTTGGTCGTCAATACTATCATGGCCTAAAAGACCAGCTTAGTTTTGAATTGTTTGGAGAAAGCCCATCAAAAAATAAGAACAAATGTTGCTTATCATCTTTCTTAGATTTGCTTACCCTGTGTTAGAAAGGACAGTGGTAAGATTTTGGTGGCTGTGGGAACTACAGCTGAGGGCAGAGATGCAGGAGGTAGCAGCCTGGGAGTCCTCTGCCACCCAAGAGACTAAGGTGACTCGCCTGTGTGCTGATTTCGTGGCCCTGGAGAATTCGGGCTTGGGTGATAATATATGTATTGCTGATTTCTTTCTGCCTACCTTGGTTCATTCAATTAAAAAAGCCTGAAGAAAAAAGCAGCTAATATGCTAAAACTTTAATGATTACTATAAACAAAACAGCTGAATTGAGATATAATTCACACACCATAAAATTTACCCATTTAAAGTGTACAATTAAATGTTTTTCTAGTATATTCACAGAGTTGTACAACCATCATCACAGTCAACTAGAACATTTTTATCACCCCCCCAAAGAAACCCCGTATCCATCAGCCATTACTCCCCATTTCCCCCATCCCACCTCCAGTCTCGGGCAACCACTAGTCTACTTTGCGTCTCCATGGACTTGCCTATTCTGGATATTCCATATAAATGGAATCATATAAGTGATTTTTCTGGATTATTTCATTTAGCTTAATGTTTTCAAGCTTCACCCATGCTGTAGCATACATCAGTGCTTCATTCTTTTCATTGGCGAATAATATTCCATACCACCATTTACATTCATCAGTTGATGGACATTTGCGTTGTCTTCACTTTGGGGCTAGTATTAATAATGCTGCTATGAACATTCATGTATAAGTTTTTGTGTGGGTATATGTTTTCATTTCTCTTGGGTAGATACCTAGGAGTAGAATTTCTGAATCATATAGTAATTCTGTTTAACATTTTGAGGAACTACCAAACCATTTTCTCAAGTGACTGCACCATTTTGCATTCCCACTAGCAGTGTATGAGTATTCTTATTTGCCAACCTTCTTGCCAACAGTTGTTATCTGTCTTTTTTATTATAGCCCCCTTGGTGGGGGTGAAGTGGCATCTCATTGAGGTTTTGATTTGCATTCCCCTGATGTCTAATGATGTTGAGAGTCTTTCCATGTGCTTGGTGACCATTTGTACATCTCCTTTGGACAAATGCCCATTAGAGCTTTTGTACATTTTTAAATTGGGTTACTTGTCTTTTATTATAGCATTGCAAGAATTCTCTATATTCTAGATGCAAATTCTTTACCAGATATATGATTTACAAATATTTTATCCCATTATTTGGGTTATATTTTCACTTGCTTGATATTCTTTGAACCACAAAAGTTTTGAATTTTGTTGAAGTCAATTTATCTATTTTTTCTTTTGCTGCTTATGCTTTCGTATCTAAGAAGGCTTTGCCTAACCCAAGATTATGAAAATTTACTCCTATGTTTTCTTCTAAGAGTTTTATAGTTTCAGCTCTTACGTTTAGGCCTATGCTCCATTTGGAGTTAAATTGCACTGTGCCCAGTGCAAAATAAAAATGCGAGGCTCCTTTTGAAAAAATGATTTAGAATTTCAAGATGGCGACGGCTGAGCATTGAACCAAGTTCAGAGCCCTTCTGAGGGTGGAGCACTGTGCACAGGTCATATGCCCATGAAGCCAGCCCTGAATAGAGTTCATCTAAGTTTGAGGATTTCTAAGTTACATCTGCCATCTAGTACCAGCCTATAATCAGAATTACACATCTGCAGATGCTTCCTAAGCAACTAAATTTACATGATGACCTATTGATCAGAGGGCTGCTACCCAGAAATGAGTGTGGAACTCAGTGTCTCCACTGTGAGATCTCGGGCTGAGTCTTTGAAGCAGTGGTGTGATGAGCGGGGCTGTGATATTGCCCTTATTTGGGAGGGCCGTCACTGATTGTACAGTCGCGCGGCTTTGCATTTCATGAAAACAGCAATAACCCCCACAGGCCATGCTCCGCATCTTGTGTGGCAAGCAGTGTTTGTCCAAGGCAGATGAGAAACCTCCTGACACACATGGCCCTCAAGCACGGGAACCCGCAAGTCAGATTAACTGTGACCACACCGTGCATGGGTTGTTATGAGTAACTTTGGGAGAAAGCTGTTATTTGTTTAAAGCAGGCACTGAGTTGATTCTGAATGCCTTTTAAGACATCTGTGACGACCAGATCGCCGTTTCAATAGCCCCATTGCCTGCCTGAAGCTTTCGCATGCGTGCATGTTTCTGCTAGGAAACAATGTTTGGGTTCCCAATTTAGAATTCCTTCTTCTGTGAGTTCAAAGGTTTTGGACTTCCACATCTCAGCAGGCTCTTGTTTTTGTTTCTTTGGGCCCTCAGAGGACTAGAGCTCCGTGTCACATTGCTCTCAGAGGAATTTTGTTGTTTCTGAAGAATATTCTTGATAATTAGCATCTTGGGAATCTCTAAGAAAATGAGAAAATGAGTACTAATGAACACAAGTTCTGAAGAACTCTCTACCCTCCCCCCAAATCTTCCTGTCTTCGAATTTTATTTTTGTTTTTTTCATGCTTTTTCAAGGTATAATTTACATGCAGTAAAATGCACCAATCTTAAAGTGTACAGCTTGATCAATTTTGAGACACGCACACACCCATTGCCCAGATTAAGATAAACAACATCTCCACCCCGGAAAGTTTTCTCTTCCATTTAGCTCCCCCCACCCACAGGCAACCACCATTTTCATTTCTATCCACGTCGATCAGTGCTGCCTGTTTTTGAAATCTCTATAAGTGGGATCACGCTGTATGTACTCTCATGTGTCTCTCATTTCCCACATGCTTTGCAGATTTGTCCATGTTGAGCATCGTCAGTTTCTTCCTTTATTGCCCAGTAGTTTTCCATCGTATGAACACACCACAATTTGTTTTCTTTTTATTCTCCTGTTGATGGATATTTGGGTAGTTTCCAGTCTTTGGCTGTTGCAAATAAAGCTTCTAGGAACATTCTTGTATGAATCTTTTTGTGGACATATGTTTTAATTTCTCTTGGGTATAAAGCTAAGAGTGGAATTGCTGGGTCATAGGAAGGCTGTTTATTTAACTTAACTGCCAAAAAAGTTTTCCATCAGTGTACACGAGTTTCGATTGCTTCATATCCTTGTCGACACTTGGTCTTGCTAGTCCTTGTAGTTTTGGTCATACTGGTAGTTATATAATTATACCTCATTATGTTTTTTTCTTAAAATCAACTTTATTGGAGTATGATTAGCATTCAATAAAATATGTCATTTTAAACTCTAAAGGTTGATGAGATTTGACATACATAATATAATAAATGTAATATATAATATTAATAATATGTATATATCCATGTAACCACCCAGTCAAGATATCAAATATTTCCATTGCCTCAAAGGGTTCCTTCATGGCCCTTCCCAGTCAGTACCTTCTCCCTTGTACCAAGCAATCACTGATCTACTTTTTGATCCTATAGATTAATTTTGCTTGTTCTAGAATTTCTTATAATTGGAATCATATGGTATGTGCACTGTTTTTGTCTCGCTTCTTTTGCTCAACGTGTTTTTGAGGTTCACGCATGTTCTTGTGTATATCAATAGTTTGTTTCTTTGTATTGTTGAGTCATATTTCATTGTCTGCACATAACAAAATATGTTTTATGTATTTATCTGTTGATGAACATTTGAGTTATTTCCAGTTTGAGGCTGTTATGGACATAGCTACTATAAACATTGTGTACAGTTCTTTGGGGGACATATGGTTTCATTTCTCTTGGGTAAATATCAAGGAGTAAAATGGCCAGATCATAGGGTAAGTGTATGTTTAATTTTGTGAGAAACTACCATACGGTTCTCTAATGGGTTGTCACATTTTTACACTCCCATCAGCAAAGTATGAGAGTTCCAGTTATTCTACATTTTGCCAACATTCATTATTCATACTGTAATCATACAATATTTTTTAATTCCAGTAGTTTTATAGTGGTGCCTCATTGCTTTAATTTTCATTTCCCTGATGACTAATGATGATAAATATTTTATCATGTGCTTATGAACCATTCATATATCTTCTTTTGTAAGGTTTCCAAATTTTAATAATATCTTTCAGAGACTAGGAGTTTTTAATTTTGATGGAGTCCAATTTTTAATATTTTCATCTAGGCCTGTTATTTTTGTATCCTAAGAAATATGTCTACTAAAAGATCACAGATTTTCTTCAAACTGTTTTATGGTTATAACATTTACATTTAGGTCTATGATTTTGTCAATGTGTGTGTGTGTGTGTGTGCGCGCGCGCGTGTGTGTGTGTGTTTACCAGTTTCATTTTTTAATAAACACCATTCCAGCTCCATCAATTAAATTATATTCTGGACCATTGAATTACTTTTTAACAGTTTTGTTGAAAATCAATTGATTATATTATTTGTGTCTCTTTGAGGAGTCTTTATGCTGTTTCATGTTCCTTTATGTCTTTCTTTATGCAATACCACTCTGTCTTGATTACTGTAGCTTTGTAGCACATCCTTAAATCAGGTAATATAAGCCCTCTAACTTTGTTTTTCTTGTTCAAAATGTATTTGCTAATCTGGGTTCTTTGCATTTTTATAAAATTTTGTAATAAGTTAATCAATTTCTACAAGAACTGATGCTAGAATTTCTATTGGGATAGCATTGAACTGATAGATCAACTTGTTTGTGTCTTATTTCTTTTCTCAGTAATATTTTTAAATTTTCAGTGTTTAAGTTGTATATATATTTTGTTACATTTGTCCCTAAGTGCTTTATGTGTTTTGATTGAATTCTAAACTATATTGTTTTCCTAATTTCATTTTCCAATTCTTCATTGATAACAAATAGAATTACAGCTGTTGTATATTGACCTTGCATCCTGAGATGTTGTTAAATCCAAGAGTTCTAGTAGCTTTTCAGATAGATTTCTGGATTTTTTTCCTCTGTAATCAATATAGCACTATGTGTTCTGGGAATAAATTTAGTCTTTCTTCTTTGTTTCTAATGTTGCTTTCCTTTATTTCTGCTCTTCTAGCACTGTCTAAGACCTCTTATTACATCTCACTTTGGCTTTACTATGAATTTCTTTGTTGAACACCTTTTCATATGTTTATTGACCATTTGAGTATTTTATTTTATATTTTTATTTTAGCTGAGCCATCCTGCCACCTGTTGGCAGCTGTTGGTAGCTCAGCTTGGTCCGGGAATCGAACTGATGACCTTGTTGCTCAGAGCTCACACAGTTGTGTGAGCTCATAACCAACTGAGCCACTTGGCCAGCCCTTGAGTATTTTATTTTGACAATTGTCTCTTCATATCTTTTTTCCCCCCACTCATTATTGCATTGTTTTTTTCACTATTTATTTGTAGGAGTTTTAAAACATATGTATACCTGAGTATAAGTCCTTTGTTAGATATATGCATATGTTTTATAAACATTTCTTGCCTTTTTTACTTCAGCAATGGCGTCTTTTCATGAGTGAAGTTTTTTTTAATAGTTATTTATTTATTTATTTACTTATTTATTTTTATTGGGGAATTGGGGGGATGGGAACAGTGCTGGGGAATTGGGGGAAGGGGAACAGACAAGTTGCTGTCGTTTTGTTCTTCAGTCTAGTTGTGGAGGACGTTGCTTCACTGGCCCAAGTTGGCACCATCATTGTGCTCTTCCCGGGAGAGGCAGATCAGTCGCCGGCCTCTGGACGGCCGCTCACTGTGGCTGCTGGCCGCTCACTGCGGCTGCTGGCCGCTCACGCTGGCTGCTGGCTACATACAGTAGCCCATGGCAACCCACTGCCACAGGGGCTGCAGCCTAGCCTTCGCCGGCGACTCATGGCAGCCCAGCTCCAGGTTGAGCTGTTGTTCAGCATCTTAGCTGTAGAGGGCAGTGTCACTAGCCCTCATATGTGGGATCCGAACTGGGACCCTCTGGCATCCCAAGCCAGTTCTTAACCATCGTGCCACTCGGCCGGCCCATGAGTGAAGTTTTTTTTTGGTTTTAATTTGATAAAGTCAAATTTATCAAATTTTATGTCCTAGGAAATATTTGCCTACCCCAAAGTCAGAAAGATATTCTCTTATGTTTTCTTCTAGAAGCTTTTAAATTTTAGCTTTTACAATTAGATCTATGACTCCTTAGTTTTAAAAAGCTTTCTATATGCATAGTTTCTTTTTTTATTAGTTTCAGGTGTACAAAACAATGTAATAGTTAGACATTTACACCCCGCACAAAGTGGTTACCCCTCCCCCTTAGCCACAGCAATCTTGAGAAATAAGAACAAAGTGGGAGGTATCACGCTCCCTGACATCAAATCATACTACAAGGCTACAGTTTCTTTAATTAACATAGCAATCAATACCTTGTTACCGTTTTTCATGGGTAAATTTGAAAAAAAAAGAAAAATGTATAATACATACTGTTGGTGATTGGGTCAGGAAAGAAGCACTCAGATATGCTGCTGGAGGTGCAAATGCATGCAACCTTTTGGTATGGGTAGGGGGGCAGTTCTACAGTAGACAAGACCCCTCAGGTCCACATCTAGAAATGTATTCTGTGGAAATTACCCTGGGTGTGTGCCAGGATTTAGCTTCAAGGATGTGTTATCACAGCCTTTTCAAAATACGTGTCAAGAAGGAATGGAAACAACTTGTAATATTGGACTATTTAAATTATTATATACCACTATTATCGAACACTGTTTAACCACTGAAGTTAATGTTGTAGAATAGTCAATACCATAGATGATGTTCATATATATTTTAAGTGTAAGACAAATTATAAACTGTATTATAATTATAAAATTATAAAACTTTATGAGCTTATAGATTCATTGGCTTTTGTTCTGTGTACGCACGCATAAGTGCCTACATTCTTACCCCAGGATTTTGTGCTTACCTGTGTTCATAAAGTTCTTACAATGCACATGTATTCCAGGAAAAAATATATTAAAATTCTGACTTTAGAAGAACACAGAGTATGGGGAAGGGGAAGCATTGGGGTAGATGATAACTGGAAGGGAATGCTGTTACAATGAGCACTTTCATATCATGCTATCAAATGTTTTCAAATTGCCATCTCTTTGCTGCTTTCGTACTTCAATTTCATGTCTTTTTTATTGTCTATTACTAAGAAAAGGGGCAGCTAGTCCCCTGTCTGCGAGTTGAATGTGTGACAGAGAAATGCCACCATGCAAAACATTTCTCTTACTGCCTGATGTGTTGTACCATTGGAGCTACAAGGCCTTGGGTCATTTATAATTTGGTGAGATTTATATCTCTGCTTACATTCCCATTGGATCGACACAGAAGTAGATGTGAACAAGAAACATTTACCTGATCTAGGGAAGGGTGTATGCAGACCCAAGGGAGCGCCAGTACACGAGGCTGTAGATGGACCTGGGGGGACCTGGTCTATTCCCTGCATTCTGTCAAGGCTGACTCAGGTGTGGTGCAAGGGCGACACTTCTAGAAGACCGTGCCCAGGTCTTTTTGGAGTGATGTGAGCCTATGTCAAGCTTATGGCTTGTGAGGAAGAGTAATCAGAACCTGCATAGGTGTGGTCAGCCTTTCCTGAGCTCCCCCAACCCCCACCCACAGTACTCGGGCTTCAGGGCCCTGAGTGCACACATTCAACTCACTATCCAGAGAACCCAGCAGAGAGAACCTGGGCCCCCGGAGCATGGGTCTTGTGGAGCAGTTGTGCCGCTAAAGGGAGCATCAAAAAGGCCGTTTATTTAGGGCACGTGCACCCTATGTCAAAGGAACTCGGAAGCTCAAACGCTGGAGTTGTTCATCTCATGAAACTTCATCTTTCAAATTCTCTGTGTTATAGCTTTGCAGCAGAAAATTCACATGTAGAGAAAATGTACCTTTTGGCACAAATTGTCCAAATGAGTATTGTATTCGTTTCCTAGAGTTTCTAAAACAAATGACCACAAACTGGGTGGTTTAAAACAACAGACATTTATTCTTCTCAGTTCTGGAGGTCAGAAGTGCAAAATCAAGCAGAGACTCCGAGGCTCCCAGGGAGGGCCCTTCCTGCCTCTTCCTCACTTCCGGTGGATCACAGCAATCCTTGGCGTTCTTTGACTTCTAACCTCATCACCCCAACCTCTGCCTCCATCTTCACATGGCCTCCTTCCCTGTGTGTGTCTGAGTCTGTATCTGTCCTCTCTCTCTCTTTTTTTATAAGGACCGCAGTCATTGGATTTAGGGCACACTCTAACCCATTGGGATTATCTTAAGTAATTCCATCTACAAAGACCTTATTTCCAAACATGGACACATTCACAAGTACCAGGGATTAGGACTTGAACATATCTTTTAGGGGGACACGATTGAACCCCCTACAAGTAAATGCACTAGAAAAATCACTGTTTTAATATCCCCCCTGGGGTGGCTACGTTGCACTGTTATGCTTAAAGTCATTCCTCTTTCTTGCATTTCTGACCTCTTTCTGTACCTTGCCTTTTGTTCAGAAGATGACTGAGCAACCCACGAGGACCTTCTCTGGAATTCAGAACAGAGAGAGTTAGTGGGCTTCTGTATTCTCAGAAACGGAATGTTCAGCTTTTGCTCCCGAGAGTTGGAATGCTGACAGTGTTTGGAGGGGAAGCGGATGTGAGTGAATGGCAGGGAGGCCATGGAGTGGACCTGAGCAGGATCAGGGGTGATCTACTAGAAGATGAGGATACGGAGAGGGACGAAGAACCAGAGATGGAATGCAAGCAAACAGAAATGTGGGAATTCTGAAAGCAGAGCTGGGTTTCCAGGAATACGGAAAATGGGGCCCACCCAAAGGGGAAGGGGAGCTCGTCCACATCCATCTGCCAGCCAGGCCTTTCGGCCCTTCAGCTCCATGCACCACACCTGTCCAGTGGCTCCCCATTTCTTCCACCAAAACACTATGCCAGCCCTCATCGCTCTCCTAGACAACCAGTTCCCTCTTCTGCTATCCCACACTGTTTTCCAGAGCCACTAAATTATCTTTTGAAAATGTAAATCACAAGCCGCTGTATGATCTGGCCCTGCCCACCCATCACACGTCGTTACACTTTAGCCACTTTGCTTCGTTCATGTTCTGTTGGCACCCCACGCTCCTGACCAGCTCACCACCTTTGCACCTGCTGTTCCTACTGTCTGGGACTCCCTGCTCCCACTTATCAAGGTCTGCTTCTCCACCTCTTCACCTTGGAATATCCTCCTGTGATCCTTCAATCTAAGGGGGTGCCTCCCTGTTGCTCTCTATCATTGCCCAATTTTATTTCTCACCTATCACTACGTGAAATTATTAAGTTTGTTTGTATGAGTTTTTGTCAATGTGGAGCAATTTTGCAATGTTTGGAGATGTTTTGTGTTGTCACGACCTGGGGGTGGGGGTCGGGGTGGGGTGCTACCGCATCTAGTGGGTAGAGGCCAGCGATGCTGCTCAACATCCTACAGTGTACAGGATGGTCCCCAGAACAAGATTTACCTGACCTCAAGTGTCAGTAGCACCAAGGTTCAGAAACTCATGTATTTGTTGCTTTTCTACTCTCTCTCTGTGCTTACCTTCTCTTCAAATGTACATCTCAAGAAAGCAGAGATCTGTTCTGGCTTGTGTTTTGTTCACTACTTTATCTTTGGACCCCAGAACAATACTCAGGCCATGGGTGGTACTCAAAAAAAATCATTGACAGATGAATGAATGAATGAATGAATGAACGAACAAATGCCTTCAAGCCCTGGATCTGCCCTTTAATAGCTTCATGAGCCTGGGAATATTGCTCAACTGCTCCAAGCTTCAGTTGCCTCATTTATGAAATAGAAGTCATAAAGCTGCCTAATTTATTACAGTTATTGTGCTGACTGAATGAGAAAAATGCTTCTAAGACATCGAACAGCAAGCTTGGTAAATAGCAAGCCCCCAATTGATGGTAGCTCTTAACTGCTGCCACATGCCCCTCACACTGACTTTTGGCTTCCATCTGCTTTATCCTTTTCCCGTGATATGGCATTATGAAGTGAAATAAAGAAGAAAATGTTCTTCTCCCAGCCACTTTGGCTTGAGATTGGCATCTCAGCTTTGCTCTCTCCCTTGTATTACCTCTGGAGCCTCTGGTCAAAGCCTCTTTGCTGTTCAAGTGCACGCTTCTTAGAGATGAGGACAGGGAGTATTCTTGCTGTAAATCTTAACAGCTTTCTTAGAGCACGCTCACACAAGAGACACTTGACATGTTTCCAAGTAAATTAAGTCACCGTTGATCTGGGTCAGCACAAGTCCTAGGCAAGTCTCTGTGTCCCTGGCTCTCAGGGTTCATTCAGCCCGTGACCATGCCCTTCCCCCTAGGATGCTTTCCTGCCTCCCCCCACATAGTAGAGAGGTTTTTCTTGAGTCTTTTCTTTTTCAGGTTACAAAAAGATTTTATTTTTATGTATTAATTTGGGGAAGACTGAGATCTTTACAAAATTAAATCTTTCCAGCCAGAAATGTGGTTCTTCATTTTATTCAGGTCTTCTTTAGTATCTTTTAGTAAAATTTTATAGTCCGTTCACATACATGTATATTGATAATGCAAATCTCTTACTAAATTGATTCATAACTCTTTTATACTTTTTGTAGCAATTGCAAAGGGGATTTTCATTTTTGCTATTATTGCCAGTTTAAAAGTAAACCATTGGTATTTAAACATGTTTTTCCTATATTTAATCATTTTAATTAAATCCTTTAAAGTGCTAAAAATAACATTAGCATTCTACTGTGAAGCTTATAATTTCAATTTTTAGTTTTTCTTTGACCTAGTAATTTTTCAGAAGAATGTTGTTTATTTTTTCTTTTCAGATGTGAGAGCATTCTTTTTTTTAATTTTTAATTTTTTT
>NW_017731505.1:1533048-1563370 GCF_001890085.2 Hipposideros armiger
AGGGCAGTGTCACTGGCCCTCATATGTGGGATCCGAACCGGGGCCCTCTGGTGTCCCAAGCCAGTTCTTAACCATCGCGCCACTCGGCCGGCCCTACAATTTATTTTTTTAAATACTTATTTTGCTTTGTATAGGTATGATAGGAACTGTCCTTTTTATTATCTTTTGGAGTAAGTTTAGAATTCTAGCAAAGTTGCAGAGATTGTACAGAGAATTCTGTACATCCCACACCCAGTTTTGATTCCTTCTGATATTTTAATTTCATGTAACTGTTCTTTGATCCTCCTTTACATCCTTCTGGTGGGCCAAACCCTTTAAAGGGACCCAGCTGCCAAAAAATAAATATTAAATTAGTATGGATAGAGCATATTGTAATTAGAACCCCTGATCTGCTGGGGATACATTCCAAGTCCCCCAGTGGATCCCTGAAACTACAGATTGTACCAAACCCTGTACATATCATGTTTTTTCCTGTACATACATACCTATGATAAAGTTTAATTTATATATTAGGCACAGGAAGAGATTAACAACAGTAACTAACAATAAAGTAGAACAAGTACAATAATATACTATAATAAAAGTCGTGAATGCGGCACTGTGAAGTAAAATGAGGGTGGCTTGAACACAAGCACTGGTATACCGTGACAGTGATTCTGATAGCCAAGATGGCTACCGAGAGACTAACAGGCGGGGAGTATCTACAGCATGGGTACGCTGGACACAGGGACGATTCAGGTCCTGGGTGGGACAGAGCGGAATGACGTGAGATTTCATCCTGCTACTCAGAGCGGTGCACAATTTAAAACTTATGAATTGTTGATTTCTAGAATTTTCCATTTAGTATTTCTGACTGCAGTTGACCGTGGGGGGACTACCGTATATGCAAAGGACAAGAAAGGAAAATGGCCAGGGAGAGGGCAGAAGTAAAGCCTCACTGCTATTTCCAGGATTGTCTCATCATCTGGGAGGCTCAGTACAAAATGAAAATGCATAGCCTTTTATTCAAGACTTATTAGTAATTTTGAGATGACGACAGCAGAGTATTAAACTAATTGTGGGACCCTTTGCAGGGCAAAGCCCTGGTGACTGCTGGGATTGGCACTCATGAAACCAGCCCTTGCTGTTCCTACTAGTATTTTAACTTCCTCCCTGATCCAAATACCTTGTGAGTTAGGGGAAAGTCTTGTGCATGACCAGGCCAAATTGACGCATATGTGAGTTTTTCTAGAACCACGCTCAAAGTCACAAGCTTTGCAGCCTGCCCGCCTTCTAAATCTCAGTTCAAAAGGCTTTGAGGTGAGGACAATAGTATTAGCTCCCTGAAATGGCAGTGGAGCTAATTCTAAAATAACATCCACATTAGCTCACACAGGCTGATATTTTCTTTGCTGAAGATCAGGCAAATGGAGTATTTGTTTTGAGTGCCTTCCAATAATACTTACAAGTAGCCAAGAATGCTTGGGCTCTTAGAAATCATACCTAATGCCCAGAGGCTCTTGGTGAATATATTTTTTTAACCAGGTTTACTCATTTAACTTGTCCAAATCATGCACTTTCACAAGGGAACCCATCAGCCACTCATTTCTAATGAAATCACAAAAGTACCCATGAGGAAATGAACTCTGAAAGTTCTTGGTAAACTGGGATTTTGAAAGTATCTGGGAAATACGTAGCTGGAAATTGGTTTAGCTTTATCATGTATTTATCAGTCTTCAGCAGCGTGTATTTTGAAAGGTGAGGGCACAACGCCCACTTGTAGTATTTGGTTAGTTGAGCTAGCTAGATAGCTGCATGCCTAGTTCCACCTACAGTGTGATCCACACAAGGCTGGGGAGGCCCACCCTCCCTTCTGCACTCACGTCCTAGTCATCGTGTAAATGAAGGTATCCTGGATTTGGGGCTGCTTCCTCCTGTTTCTACAACCCGGGCTCCTGTGTGGAACAGAATCCCATCAGATGGGAGAGATGCACCAATCTCTGTCTCCTGTCTCTTTTGACATACGGGTGGTGCCCCATTGGCTTCTGGAAATTGACCTCCACTGAGAGCAGGTGACTGCTGAGAATGACGGTGAGAGAGCCTTTTGTTCTGATGTCATTCCCTTCCCTGTATGTATGTGTATGTGCAGCGGGTGTGCAGAACTAACACTTCACATCCTACTACCCTTGGAACTTAGTTCCTGGGGTGCAAAGAGGTCATTGACTCAGAGTTTGGGGGCTGTGTTTTAGTGGATTAGAGTTGCTAAAATTCAGCAAGAGATATGACACAAGAACCTGCTTAGCAGACTATTCTATGAAGAAGATATAAGCATAAATTAAATATATATTTATAATTATATATGATTTCATATAATTAAATAAAACATATAAATTATGTTTATCATGTATGTATTTTATACACAGAGGGTGCCAAAAATGTATACACATTTTAAGAAAGGAAAAAACTATTAAAATTGTAATGCTCAATATATACTAATAACAAAAGATGAATACAAGTCACGTGTGACATCTGCAATGACAAGAGGTGCTCAAAGTGGTTCCCATCAGCATCCAGACACTTCTGATTACAGCGAACTACTGCTTGAGCAACGTTGGCCAAAGTGTCCACTTGTATACATTTTTTTGGCACTCCCCCATATATAAATACACATCCACACATATGAACAAATAATACAAATGGACATCATACCTTCAAATTTTAAAATTACAGTGCTGCTGAAGGTTGGTACATAACCACGGTCTCCAACCCATCTTCTTCAAGGGTAATTCATGCTCTAACCTCTGTCACCATAGATTGCTTTCCTCATTTTTATATTTTATATAAGTGGAGTCATACAGCATGTCCACTTTTGGGTCTGGCTCTTTTGCTCATGATTATGTTTGTAAGTTTATCCACAGTGTTGCATTCATTTATAATTTATCATTTCTTGTTGCTCTGGCACATTTCCTTCTATAATACGTATATACCACAATATAGTCACTCTACTGGTGGTATACCCTGGTGTTATTTCCACTGGCCATGTCTGAGGTAGAAGATTCTCCTCCTGGTTGGAGGGACAGGTGTTCCCCCATCACAAGGGTCTATCCTGTTGCAGTTCCAGCTTTATGGGAAGGAATGTCCTAGTCAACTTGCCACCTTGGGCAGACCCTGGAATTTGCATTTAGTCCCCTGAATCCTAAGAGACCAGGAAGCCTAGAATTTAGATACCCCGGTTTGACAAATGCCTCCCAGGCAAACACTGTCTGGAGGGCTGCAATGTCCTCTCCGATTATTTTGACACCTAAGTGTTTCTTACTTTGTTGCCTACTCATGCATATCTTTAATAGTTTTAAAATATATTATCCAACAATCCTGGTTATTTTCCATGGAAAGCTTTTTGGATATTTATTCCATTTTACTATAAGAAACGTATAGAAATATGTACATTTAAAATGCCCCTTCTCTTGTGAGACCAATGTGTCTCTTATAAAACTTAAAAAAATAAGGTACATGAGTCTTTTCTCCAAATTGTTTCTCAGCTTTTATAAGGAGACCAAAAAGATTATAATTTTTTACTAAAGTTGTTTTCCTCTTCTGGTGTTGTTTATGGAGAGTAAAGATGTTCATTTCAAAGGCTTGCACTAGTCTCTCTTTAATATTTCCTTCACAAATCATTTTTGGTAATTCATGCAAAAAATATTTTTTAGGAGCTTCTTTTTATACATTTCGAGGTAGGTCAAAGGTGGTAGGTAGTACAAGAGACAGGAATGAAAAGCATTGTCTGTTTTACAAAGAGAAATACAAAGAGGAGGACTGAGCTGCGCATTGGAGGATGGGCAGTGAGGAGACATTCTGCCTGAGCCCAGATGGGAACACGTAGCTGAGTTGTCTGGAAGGACACATTTCTCCATCTAGCGCTGGGCCGTCCAATATGGCAGCCACTGACCCCATGTGGTTGCTGAGCCCTTGGTGTATGGCTAATGCAACAGACAAGCTGACTTTATGTAATTATAATGAAGTTAAACTTAAACTTTACTAAAAAAAAAACAAAACTGATACTACATTCAGTGCTCAGAGAACTTTTAAACATGTTTGGTACAACTTGGGTATGTAAATCTACTTTTCCAACTGTATATTTTATGAAACCTAAATCCAGGTCAATTATTTCTAATAAAAATTGATTGTCCAACCTGAGATAGACTATAACAATGTAAAATATCTTATTAATTAATATTTTTACATTGATCACATGTTATGTTCCTATTTGGGATATTTGGGTTAAATAAAATATATAGTAAAAATAAATTTCACCTATTTTTACTTTTTAAATCTGGCTACCAAAATTACATTTTGTATGCATAAAATTACATATGTGTGTTGCATCATATTTCTATTGGACAATGCTACTCTAGAGAGAAGAAGGTTGGAGCATAAAGTGGAAGTGTCTTGGGAACTTTAGCAAGTTACTTCTCTGAGCCCACGTTTCCTTATCTCCTTTGGTTCTTACCTCATACCACTATTGAGAGAGCAAAATTCTATTTGCATGCAAAGCCCATGTAAACACAGTAACCACTGGCTGGATAACTGGGTGTATTATTCTTATGTTTAAAGAGATAAAGAGAAAGAAAATCAGGTTCTGCAGAAAAGGAGGAAACAATAAGACTGCCTGATTTTATAGAATATGTAATAGCATGGGTAGTTATAAGGATCAGAACACAAATGATCAGCAAGTAATGAAGACGGATGTGCAAACAGGATTGAAAAAGCTGAAAGGAGATGGCAGGTGAGCAGGGAACGTGGTGAGATTGGACGATTGTCCTAGGCTTGGAAGCCAATTTTGACTTTGCCATGAATAGACTGGGTGAAGGAGGGGAGGCCCCTTTTTAGCATCTGCAGAATAACATATTCCCTTTGGGCCAATTGTTTAATTGGGTGGGAAGAAGTGGAAGGTAAATTGTTCATAAATGTTGCTTTTGCTCTATAGAGAGGCCCATTGTGGTTAAGTGAAAAGAGGCAATTTATCTAAAGGTGGTCTAAGGAACTTCTGATGAAACATTGAAGAAAATGAACAGTATATACAGAGGAATAAAGTTGTGGGAAAGGGGATTGTCAAATTATTTCGCTTTGCAGTTGAACTTGCTTGGCACTTACTGGAGGTAAGGAGAAGAAGGAGGCTTTGGCTGAGATTTATTAAGTTTTATAATCAGGTGGGAACATCCTGTGCCTTTTGCCCCTCTAATTATAGTTTATGAATAATTGTTTGAGTGTTAGGACACCTGTCTCTTTGCTTTTGAATATATCGTTATGTGTACTTCTTGTTTATCAGTGATTTTGTTTCAATTTTCATGTCTGTGTCCTTAGACCATCAGTAAAATTAATGAGCTTAAAATACTGAACATGGAAAGGTCAGCAAGAAACATTTGAACTGAATACATAGCGATTCCTTTTAAAATAAAGCAAAGTAAATAACCCCGCTTGTCTGGCGGTGAAGCAGTAGCTTTGTAAATGCTCCTGTTTGGGGAGACGTTCCACTGCAGTCTGTCTTTGGCCACCAACAGGGCGTGCTTTTTATACATCAAGGTGGAATTCATTTTAATTTTAAATGGTGTATAAAGGAGGGTGAGATTTAGCTGCATATGTCCTAAAACTCAAAACAACGATAGCTTAAAATATGGGAGGTTATTGTGCTGTTCTTTAAAGGAGGCTGGGATGGTGGCTCAGCATTTATCTGGGGCCCCAGTTCCTTCCTCCATCTTCCCAGCACGTGTCTTTCTCCTTACGGGCACTTCACAGTCCAAGATGGCTGTTGCTGTGCTAGCATCATGGAGCCACATCACAGGCCAGGTGGGAAGTGGCAGTATGGGTGGATTTATGGGAAGGCGCTTTAAAGCCACATAGGAGAACATGGGTCTACAGCCCAACACCTTGGCAAGAGTTACACATGTGAGTGGGAATGGGGAGCGCTGTGTTCTGTCCGCCTCGTTTCTGCTGCTTCCTTAGGGTACCGAGCACGGCTAGGCAGGAGGCAGACAGTTGGCAAATAATAGCAGCTCACATCTGAATATCCTTCCCACCTGCCAGACGCCGTTGGCAACGTTTTTGATATACTAATGCATTTCATCTGCACAACAACCCTATGAGGTAGGTTGCACACAAGAAAACTGAGGCACTGAAGGTTAAGTAACTTGTCCAAGGGTGCTCAGCTATAAGGAGTGGAGGTGGGATTCCAGCCAGGGCAGCCTGGCCACCAAAGGCCATGTCCTTATCACTCTCATGCTGCCTCTTACTTCCCTGTATTGACTCCCAGGTAGCTAACGGTCTATAGGAATGCTTTGCTTCAATTCAGCTTTTAGCAGCAATGCTAGGATCAGGAAGGTCAGCAGAAAAATCAGGTGAGGGTACAAATAGTCAACTCCCAGAGGAGGAAAGGACAGAGAGGGAGGGAGGGAGACAGAGAGAGAAATTGTTATTAAGTCTATGAAGAGATCCTCAAGCTCATTTGGTATTAGAGAAATGCAAATTGAAACAATGATGAAATATCGCTAATTTTTAAAATTTGTTTTTGGAAAAACTTGCGTTTATTAACTGTCAGTGAGTGAAATATTACTTTAAATTTACCATGTTGGCATAAGTTAGAAAGCTGGAAAATGCCGAGTGTTGGTGCGGACCTGGGGACCTGGGACTATTCGTGCACTGTCAGAGTACAGCTGTGCTGCCGTCTGGAAGGCAGTCTTGCAAGATTTTGTCAAATGAGAGTACCTTACCTTGTGACCCAGCACTTCTGCTCCCGAGTGTGTGTGTCCCAGAGAAATCCTCACACAGGTTCATAAAGCGTGACACAAGAGCTGTCCATCACAGCGTGTCATGGCAGTGGTGACTTGGAGGCAATCAAGTGTCCATCAGTGGGGGAGGGCTGTTAAATGTGCTAGACACACACTACGAAGCGTGATGCAGTGGTTAGAAGCCACGGGCTGCGGTACACGCAGCAGCATGGGTGGATGTTTTTTAAAAAGGGTTTCTTTCCTGTTTTCTTCTATTATTCATTAATGAACTTGACCATTTGTTCCAAACGCTTGTTCCTTCAGGGAGTCTGTCTCGCAGAACCTCTAATTCTTATGCCAATCCAGTGATCTTGAGGCTAGAGAATGACAGACCCAGTGAAAACAATGAACTCCCTGAAGTCCACCAAAGGCCATCACATATGCCACTCCTGCCGACAGCATACTGCCCTCCTGCTCCAGCTGCTTAGGGCTCAGTAAGCGACTGTCACCAACTTACCTGAACTTTCTCGGATTCCTACTTGGGTCCATGCCCTTGCTCTGTCTGCCCAGCACCCCCTACTTACCCCCATGGTAGGGGACCGTCATGTGATTGCTTCTTTACTTCTATTTGCTTTTCCCACGCCTCAGTTTCCTTTCACAGCTCCTCACCCAGTGACTGCATCATAGGAAGTGGCCAATAGCTAGCTAGTTTCTGAATGAGTGCGTGAATAAATGAATGCATGATGAATGAATGAATGAATGAAGGGCCTAGCAAGGAGACTTCCCAGAAATCCATGCACTTTGCTGCTCATGTTTCACTGGCCAGCACCTGGTGACTTTGCAATGCTCGGGGACAAGAGAGGCTGGACACATTGTCCACCACAAAGGATGGCGGGATTCTCTCACCAAGGAAGTGAGGAAGAGCGAATGACCACAACCCCTTCTCATAAATCGATAATGACCTCTTACAACTGAACCCCCTGAGCACGCACTCTGCCCATGTGGGCGCTGGTCACATCTTTCGTCAGATCAGAGACATGTTAGCTGTTTGATGGGTTCAGGCCCTCGCGAAAGACAGGTGTCTACTCTACTTACACCTAGCCCTGCTCTGCCTGATTCAGATGGAATTTTCTATCTCCTCTACTTCTAACCACTCTGCTAATTTATTTTCTGACAGTGGAGTTCATCTCAGGGTCTTTGACTGAGCACTGTCTGAATTAATTGGCTTTCAATCGAAGGCCCTGTTGTATTTAGAAATGCATAACTTTGAACACTAAATCCAGCCCAGCTTGATGAGCTGCTTTCTTCTGTAGGAGGCACGCAGAGACAGACACGACGGGCCCAAGTTGGCTGTTCTGAATTTGAAGGAGTCACGTTTTCTAAGTTATGGGCACTCCTGGATGGACATACTCTGACAGGAAAGTAGTGTGGAATTGATACTTAAATGCCGGTTGTGCTTTCTCATCGTCTCTCTGCCCTCTCTCCCTCCCTCATCCCTTCTCATGTGCCCCGCCCACAGCTTTTCCAGGGTATTCATAGTTGAATCCTTTACATGCTATGTAAATCCTACTGTCTCCCCACTTCCCCTAGACACTTCCCATTCTTCTTAGGTGTCACATGGGTGCTGCAGTCCTGAATGCAGGAAGAGAGAACCCTGCTTCCCCACCCCATGCCCTGCCAGGGCCCCTGAGAAGAGACACATAAGATGCTGCCATCACACAGTAGAAAGTTGGCCACCCGAATTTCAGGCTGGCACAGACCATGCATTTCTCAACCATGGGGCAGAAAGCAGGGGACAGATGGAAGAATATTCTCACATACTTTCAAAGACCTTACCACTCCATTTTAAAAACCACTTCAGTCACCCATGCCATTGGTAGAATCACCTGTGAGAGTGTGGCAAAGCACTGGCATAGGTCAAGTTCCTGCTGGTGCTGTGTGTTTCTATCTTCTCTTGTGTCACCAGAGGATTTCAGTGAGGAAGTTGGGGAAAACGCATTGTAGAGTTCTTGCCATACAGTTTGGAATGAATTTTCCAACACAGCATGGTGGTGGTGCTTTCCTTCTTGATTGAGTTGTTAAAACTACAACATGATGCTGTATTCCTGTTGTGTTACTCCTTGACCAGAGCTGAAATTCGGAAAAGGGTTTTCAGAGGGTTGGGAAGGAAGAAACACAAGCACACCATTACTACACTGTACAAATAAAGCAAAAGGTCATTTTTCTACATCATATCAAGGTTTGATGTTACTCTGGGACCAACGCAGTTTGATTTTTGTCTTTGTGTGTGTGTGTGTGTGTGTGTGTGTATGTGTGTGTGTGGAGGGCACTGCTGTGGGTGGAGGAGAGATGGCGCAGTTCCGTTTGACTCAGATGTGACTCAGCTCAGGTCACATCTCTTGGCCTTAAGTCTCAGGGAGAATTAGCTGTGCGTGATTTTACAAGTTGGGCTTTCTTTTTCTAAAACCATTTCAAAAAGCACAAGAAGGAAATGTGCAGTCCACTACATACTAAAACGCCAGTAGACACTGTTGATTTTCGTATGCCCTTGGTTCCTTACGGGCCTCAGAAAGAAAAGATTTCTACACAAATATGGAAAATATCCGTGCCCTAAATTAGGTAAGCGCCTTTGCTTTAATTTCCTTCCCTGCAAGTTGGCAACTGGGTAAAAGAAAATATTTTGACTTCCAGACATGCCATTGTCCCTCCTCCAGCCTCGCTCCCAGCCCTGGCTTGTGGGCGATCTGCAGGGCACGATCTGGCCAGTTCCTGGTCAGATCTGACCTGTGTCTCCTTGACCGGGGTCCCTGGTTCTCAGCCATGAGAGCCTGCAGCTGGTAAGCTTCGCTGCCTGCAGAGTCTGAACTATGGTCACATCACTCCACTCCATCCTTAGCTTCCAAGATAGGAATGCGGTTTCCTTGATAATGTTATGCTGAGCTGTCCTGAACACAAGAATATTTGTTTGTTTCATCATCCCTGAGATATATTTCCAAAACCTGTGTTGTGATGGCTATGAAGAAATCTATACCTTGGAGAAATCTGGGGAAGAAAATTCAGTGAGGCAAATCTGTCAGCCCCACCAGCACACTCATTTAGGCACTCCATGAGCAAAGCTTCTCTGACCTACTCTGTGCCCAGAAAATGTGCTGGGCACTGGGGTCTAGAAGTGAAAATACAGGTACCCCTGCATTCAGGTAGTTAGTGGTTTCAGAAGCAACACAGAGAGCTCACGCTCTCTCTGTCTCACTTTCTCTCTCTCTCTCTCTCTCTCTCTCTCTCTCTCTCCCTCCTCTCTTTTTCCCTTTTTAAATCAGCTTTATTGAGGTATAACTTACATATTATAAAATTCACTCATTCTAAGTGTACAATTCAATTGTTTTTATTAAATGTATAGAACTGTGCAACCATCACAATTGAATTTTAGAACATTTCTATCACCCCAATAATATCCCTTATGCTCATTAGCAGTCACTCCCATTTCCCGCCCACCCCAGCCCCTGACAACCACTCATCTACTTTGTCTCTAAACATTTGCATATTCTGGACATTTTATATGAATGGAATCATACAGCAAATGATCTTTTTCGTCTGGCTGCTTCTTCCACTTCCTGTAAGTATTGAGGTTCATCACATTGTAGTGTGTATCAATACCTCATTTCCTCTTATTGCTGTAGAGTTCCATTGTATGGATAGGCCACATTTTGTTCATTCATTGATCAGATGATACACATTTGGATTGGTTCCGGGTTTTGTTTGTTATGAATAATACTGCTATGAACATTTGTGTACCCATCTTTGGGAGGACATATGTTTTCGTTTATCACATAGATACCTAGAGGCAGAATTGGTGGGTGAAACACAGATATTTAAACAAATATTTATAACAAAGTGGGTTATATAAGAGCAGGAAGATTTAATCTGGAGATCATACCACAGCTTATTAGCTCTAGTCATGGAATGTAGGATGAGCACCGATCTGCAAATCTGAAAATAAATGTTGAAAATCTTTTTCTTTCTTTAGTAATTGGATGAAATTGGGGCAAATGCTTTTACATCTCTGGACCTTTGTTTCCTTATCTATAACATGGTGATGGTAGTATCTGCAGTCAATATTATCATGAAAACAAATTTAAATAATTATCGATTGCCTGGCCTGTATATGATGTTTCAGGATGTGATATACAGCATGGTGACTATGGTTAATATTTGTCGTAACTATATAATTATTGCATATTTGAAAGTTGCTAAGAGAGTAGATCTTAAAAGTTCTCATCACAAGATAAAAAGTTTATTACTATGTGTGGTGACGGATGTTAACTAGACTTATTGTGGTGATCATTTTGCAATAAATATAAATGCTGAAACATTATACACCTGGAACTACAATAATGTTATATGCCAGTTATACCTCAACAAAAATAAAACCTACTTGAAAAATACACAAGGCTTTCAAACATTTTGAAAAAGATATTTAATAATGAAAAATACATGTATTCTACTGTAGGAAAGTGAATTTAAACTAACCAGATCTTAGACAGTCTGGCTTTATTCAGGTAACTTGCAGTTTCAAAGACTCCAGGAGAGGAAAGTTTGGCTTTCCAGACAGTGAACTGAGTTGGATCTACTTTTTGTTGAGCGCAGGCCGGCCTGAGGATGGATGTGGTTTCCAGAACTGCCCTTGTCCTCAGAGCCTCTCCATACTAGGTATGATTAGGGATCACTGATGGAACGAGTCAAGTGACACACATGCCTGTGCAGGCCTGTTCCTTTAACCAGGCCAGAAGCACCATGGTTTTCAGAAGTAAGATGCAGATGTATTTCCTGCCATCAGCTCCTGTGAGGAACTCATGTTCTCTCCAATGATTGAATCCTACAGTATCTACATGAAAAATTTATCTTGGAATGGCCTTTGAGTCAGACAGCGCATGCCTTAACTGAACTCATGAATTTTGGTGTGCTGGCGGAAAGCCACACTACACGTTTATTCATTCAGTTAATTTTTCAACAAGCATTTATTAAGTCTACTAGGTGCAGATGCTGTACTAGATGTTTGGGATACAGTGATTAAGACAGGAATCTCTGCCCTTACAGATTTTACCCTCTAGTAGGGAAGATGGTAGGGGAGCAATAATAAATCCATGATACAATCACATGTTAGTTCAATGAAGGGATTAATGCAAGCTGAAGAGAGGGGAATGCTCTTTTCCATAGGACAGTCCACAGAAACTCTCAGAGGTGGAGATTTGTTTCTGAAGAATGAGCCGCTCCCGTGTGGACCATGGTGGGACTCTTCCTGATCTCACCCCTCCCTGCCTCTCCAGGGGTTTCTGCTACATTTCTGCCCTTCGTCACCACACCTGTCACAGTAAGCTTCTTACTCCTCCTTGAACATGCTTCTTCCTCAGCTTGTGCACTGGCTCTACTCCTTCCTGGAAAGATGTCCTTGTGATCGGGCCCTTCTTTGTTCAAGTCCCTTCCTGACCAACTGGAGTTAGATGGGGCTATGTGACTGGTTTTAAAGCATGGACTGTGCGTGGATGTAACATGTGTGACTTTGTGGCTAAGGGGGTAAATGGCCTGCCAGCTCTCTCTAGGCCATATGTTAAGGTGGCATCTCAATTTGGAGGGCCTGTCCCCAGCTGGCATGCATGAATAACTATGAGAAGCAAAGCCCCTGAAAACCCAAGTTGAACACCTAGCATGAGTGAAAATATGTTTCCGTCACATTAAGTCACTGAGGTTCCATTTATTGTGAGGCTAATTTCTTGCCCCAGCATAACCTAATCTACTCTGACTAATAAGACCCATATGAATTAACCAGAAACTATTATGTCCTCCCATTACAAATGAAGAAACTGAGGCACAAAGAGATAATAATTTACCTAAGGTTACACAACTAGTAAGCAGAACTGAAATTTGAACCCAGGGGGTTGGCTCCTAGAACTATGTGCTAACCTCCCTGATAACTATACAAGGACCACAGAGGGAAACACTTATACATAATTGGGTTAAACCAACAGAAGTGTGATGGAACTTTCCAGCCTGAGGGAACTGTTCTTGGGCAGTACATACAACAGGGGCTCAATAGACATTAAATGAATGAGTGGATCTTTTTAAGGAGCAGTGTATTCAATTTCTATGGCTGGCTAACAAAGGACCACAAGTGTTGTGGCTTAAAATAGCACCCATTGATTATCTTACAGTTTCTATGAGTCAGGAGTCCAGGCACAGCTAATGGGCCCATCTCACTCAGGATCCCACAAGGCTGCAAAGAAGGTAGCAAGCTCAGGGTCCTCTTCCACGCTCGTGCTGTTGGCAGATTCGCGTTCCTTGTCATTGCGGAACTATGGTCCCTCTTTCTTGCTGGCTGCTAGCCAGCGGCTTCTCTCAGCTCTTAAAGGCCCCCTGAAGTTGCTTGCCATGTGGCCCTCTCACTCTGACAGGCCCTCTCCCAACATGGCAGCTCTCTTCTTCAAGACCAGCAAGGGAGAGTCTTTCTCTAGTCAGCTAATATGGCATCTTCTATAATGCAATTCTGAGAGTGACACCCCATCATCTTTGCCATATAAGGTAACCAATTCATGGGTTACTTTCTATTTTCTGTCATGGTCCCAGATCCTGCCTACACTCAAGTAAAGAGGGTTATACAGGGTGGGAATCTTGCTGGCCATCTTCGAATTCTCCCTGCCACAGCAGTGAGTAAAGAGAAACTGTTATACTTTTTATGGTCAGTCAAATTCATTGGCCGCTCACTCATTAAGTGTAGAACCCAGCCCTGGAGCCTGTGAAGAGACTCAAATTTTTATAGTCTGTATAAGTATAATAATACCTCAAGGAAAAATAAGGGAGTTAAGAGAGAACACATAATTCACATTTAGCCCAAGCATTAGGAACATGGCTAAATACAGAGAAATGTTCTATGGGGTAACTGGGATGAATGGAATTGATGATTTCAAGATACGCAAAACTAATGTTCCCAGTACCTCTTTTAAGTCAATTTTATTGAGGAATAATTTGTATGTAACACACTGCATTCATTTCAAGTGTACAGTTCAATAAGTTTTGATGATTATTGTGAAATGATCACCACCACAAAATAAATAGCAAAACATTTCCATCACCCCCAAAGGACCCCTCATGCCCCTTTGCAGTCGAGACCTCTCTCCACACCCCCAACTCCCACCCCAGGCAACCTGCCCAGCACCCCTTTAACTTTTTTTTTTAATTAAAGAAACACAGTATGGTGTAATGGTTGAATGTTCGATACTTGAGTCAGAATGCTTTGTTTGATTTCACCCTCCCCAACTTACTTGCTGTATGACCTTGAACAACTTACTAAGTAGGATAGTGCCTTTCTCGAAGATAGTAACTATATCAAAGAGTTGCTATTGAGTTGTCGGCAAAGTCATGACGTATTTTTTCTATGGTTTTCGTTGTAAAAATGCATCGTGACTTTTCCAACAACCCAATATGATAATCAATTTAGTTAATATATGAGAAGCGTAAATAGCACTCAACACATAATAAGCACTAAAGAAATGTTGAACATTTTTTTATTAATTGTTACTGTCAATATTATTGAATTTAATTAAAAACCACTACAAATATGGTGAGTGGAAGATATTTAATGTACATTAAAGCACATTTATGCCTCTGCCTAGAGCACTCTTTCCCCAAATATCCATGCTCCAACATCCTCTTCTGTTTTCTCTAATCTCAACCTGTCATTGAGAACCCTGCCCACCTTATCCGATACCAAGCTGTCCCACCCCATTCCATCCCTCCTGATGCTTCCATACCCTGATGTTCTTTTAATTTTTCCCAAGAATTTACCACCATCTAACATCCCAAATAATTTATTTGTTTATTATACTTCTTATTTATCATCTATCTCTACTTTCTAGAATATAATTTCCACCAGGACAGGGAACTTTGTCTATTTTATTTGCTGATATATCACATCCTCGTAGAACAATGCTTAGCACATAAATAACACTCAATAAAATACTTGTGGAATGAAACAAATGGACACCTGTGGTGTGAGCTTTACACATATATTATTACATATAATTCTTGCAACAAAGTCATGACATATAGATGTTATCACCAGTATTTAATAAAGGAAGAAAGCAAATACTAGAGAGGTGTAGGAGCTTGCCAAAAGACACAGTTTAGTTGGTACAACTCCAAAACATACTCTTCTTGCCATAGTGTGCCATATGGAGGCGCAGGGAAGAGCCCAAGGGCAGATGTGATGAGTCAGGCATTATTGCCCAGCTCTAGGAACCCACAAGTAATTTGTATGTTTACACACACTGGGTTTTAGATACACTGGCTTATGCCAGGCCAATTCCTTATTCCTGCCCCGCCACATTTCAAAATACTGGAGTGGCAAGAGGCGGAGGCATATTTCTGAAGGATGAGCTCATTCCCTGGCCTGCAGTCTTGCCAAAGTCTTCAGTAAATCTACTGCAGGAGGTTGGACTCCATCAAGTTTAGGATTACCTTGCTTGACTACAACTAGGACCTCAGGAGAATTAAGATTTGAGTCCTCGTGGTAACTCTGTGAATCAGGAACAATCCTATTAGAGGAATGAATTGGCTTTCATATCAAGATGTTTAAAGTGTCACTTCCTTCCATTTTTGAGACCATGTCTACACACCACAAAGTAAAGGTGTCAGTTGGACACTGAAAGTTCAGCATGTGTTTATTTCTTTGCTCTCTCTGTCTTGGTATGGGTTTTCCAAAAGCAGACTTGGAGACGAGGAAATGAGTGCAGGTAGTTTATTTATTTATCTGATCCCAGGAGCACAATGAGGGTATAGGGAGGTGATACAGGGAAAGGGGGAAAGGCAATGAATAATGTTAATGAGCTGATTACTGCTGTGGGAACCTGGGGCTCAATTCTGCTGAGAGACCGTGTAGAACATACCTCAGATATGTCTCACTTGGGGGTGATGAAGCAGGATTATATATGTCATCGTCTGGAATCTTTCCTGGGCCCTCAACTCCTCTGCACTTTCAGCCTGCCCTGTTCGGGTGATCCCTCACATTCCCATGGCCAGAGACTGTCTCTAGGCAGACAAACGAAGCCATGTGAATGGAAGGAACTGTCTACAGATGACCTCTGTTGAAAGACTAATGTCTCTGTGTCTCTCACTTTTCATATATTTTGCAAGCAGGGGCAAAACACCTTTGCTTTGGAATATCTTTTCAAAACAATTTATATAGTGAACACTTTTGAAAAATAGAAGTCATGTCTACCTCTAGAGGGAAGGGCAGGTTTCTTTGCTGTCCAGTATAATAAAGATAGTGTCTCCCCCTGGACAAAGTTCAGGCAGGCTTCCTGCCCATTATAAAAATTTAGGTTCCCGGGACGGCCGAGTGGCGCGATGGTTAAGAGCTGGCTTGGGACGCCAGAGGGCCCCGGTTCGGATCCCACATATGAGGGCCAGTGACACTGCCCTCTACAGCTAAGATGCTGAACAACAGCTCGACTTGGAGCTGGGCTGCCATGGGTCGCCGGCGACGGTGTAGGCTACAGCCCCTGCTGCAGTGGGTTGCCATGGGCTACCGTGTGTAGCCGGCAGCCAGCATGAGCGGCCAGCAGCCACAGTGAGCGGCCGTCCAGAGGCCGGCGACTGATCTTCCTCGCCTGGGAAGAGCGCAATGATGGTGCCAACTTGGGCCAGTGAAGCAACGTCCTCCACAACTAGACTGAAGAACAAAATGACAGCAACTTGTCTGTTCCCCTTCCCCCAATTCCCCAGCACTGTTCCTATCCCCCCAATTCCCCAATAAAAATCTTTTTAAAAAATTTAGGTTCCCTGAGCTGAGGGTTCCTCTTCTATAATGCAACTCATTATGTGTTCAGGTGTCAGCTAACTCTCTTTAGGTCACCTTGTGGGAATTAGGCCTCAGAGGAACTGGAGCAAATGCTGATACTCTGGCTACTACTATTGCTGTGAGTAGTAAACTATCCCTTGTCTCTGACTTAGATGCCTCATGTCTTCTGCCAGTACCCATGGAAGTGTGGCAGAAAGACTTTGTTAGCTTGCAATTAGGGTAAAATTGCAGACCTTTCACAGTTTTTGAGGATCATCAAGGTTGATCTAAGGTTCCAGTTATGACAACCACATGCTGTGCTTCTCTATTGATTACCCTGATAGGACCAAATCTCTATTTCATTTTATATGTTTGATTGAGTCTTAGAGCTAAGCATCACCTTCCTCTAAGTAGTACTAGCTCCACTTTAAGGATAACAACAACAAGAAAAAAACAGTAATAATGAGGGGGGTGAATTTATGAGTGTGTAAACATATATTGCCTATTGAATATTCATTATATATTTCATTTTTTTCAATTTCATTTTCTATTTTTGGATAGAATAGATTCACTAGTTAGTGAACATCATAATCATTCTTTTTTTCTGAATTACGTTGCACATATTAGAAAATGACCAGGATTGTCTTTTGTAACCAAGGTTTTGTATTTTCTTTTTTTTTTTTTTAAGATTTTATTGGGAAATTGGGAAAGGGAACAGCATTGGGAAATTGGGGAAGGGGAACAGACAAGTTGCTGTCCTTTTGTTCTCCAATCTAGTTGTGGAGGACGTTGCTTCACTGTCCCATGTTTTTTTGTGTTTGTTTTGTTTTTATTAATTGTTTTATTATGAAATACACATTTTTTAGAATTAGTTTCAGCTGTACAACAGAGTACAATAGTTATACTTTTTACCCCTCGAAGTGACAACCCCCCTCCCCCAATCCGCCACCCCATTTCCCCCCAATATCATACATATCTATTACAAATCCCTTGACTCCACTCCCACACTATACTCCACATCCCATGACTATATATATATGTCCCATGTTTTTTGGTTTTTTAAAAGCTTTTATTGGGGAATTGGGGGAGGTGAACAGCATCGGGGAGTCAGGGAAGGGGAACAGACAAGTTGCTGTCCTTTTGTTCTTCAGTCTAGTTGTGGAGGATGTCGCTTCACTGGCCCATGTTGGTATTGTGATCATTGCGCTCTTCCCAGCTGAGGCATATCAGTTACCAGCCATTGGACGGATGCTCATGGCTGCTCACGGCAGCTGACACCCGCAGCCTGCTGCAGCCCCCCTGCAGCCTACACCATTACCAGCGACTCACCGCAACCCAGTTCCAGGTCGAGCTGTTGTTCACCATCTTAGCTGTACAGGGCAGTGTCACTGGCCCATGTGGGATCCAAACCGGTGGCCCTGCTGCTCAGAGCTTGCGCTCCCAAGCCAACTCCCAACCAATGAGCCACTCGGCCGGCCCTATTATTCCCATTTTCAAGGAGTGCTCTCACGTTTTGTAATATGCAAAGAAGGGCCATCTTATGCTGGGTCCTAGGAGATATCAGTGTGCTTTCCCCAACCCCAACCCTTGGCACTGGTCAAATCGATTAGGTAATTGAAGTTCTTCATTCCAAGATGACAGGTCTGCCATGTATCAAAATTTTATAAATACATGAGTTTGTAGCTAAATTCTGTTCTGTTTCAAAGTTTTCTTTGTCTATTCTGTCACACTTGCTACATTCTCTTAATGACATCTGGTAGGGCAGGTCTCTCTACCTTTCTTTTTTTTTCCTTAAAGAAAATCTTGGTCATTCTTGAGCCTTTTTTTGTCAACTTCCATGAAAAATAGCAGTTGACATGCTGATTGGAATTGTATCAAATCCATAAAAAATTGGGGAAAATTGACATCTTTACTGATATTTAGTCTTATTCATGAACATGGTATTTCTCTCCATTTACTTTGGCCCTCTTTAGTGGCTTTCAAGAATTAAAAATGTATAATTTTCTACATAAACGTCTTACATATTTTCATAGTTTTTGTCTTGAGTACATTACATATTATTTTGTAATTATAAATGGCACAATTTTTAATATTACAGCTTCTAACTGCTGGCTGCAAGTTTATCAAAATACAGTTTGGTTTTGTATATTGAAATTATTGTAGCCACATTGCTGAAGCCTTCTGTTCATTCTAATAGTTTATCTGTAGAGAGTATTGAGTTAGCTATGTAGTCAGTTATATCATCTGCAGATTATGGCAACAGGCTAGAATTTTCAAATACTTTTACATATATTATGCCATATGATTCTTCAACAGCAAATAGTAGCATCCCCATTTTAGAAAGGAGGGAAAAGACCCAAAGATTTTAAGTGACCTGCCATAGGTACCAAGTGACTAAAGTGGAAGAATCTAGTCTCTTGTCCTCTTATTTGAATATAATATGATGCCTCCTGAAACCCCTTACCAGGAAAAAGAGATGAAAATTACAATCAGAGAGAAATTCCAGATAGTGAAGGTAGATGAAAAAGAGGAAAATAATTTCAGTTACCATGTGAACATCAAAATATCATGAATTAGCCAAGTCTTGATTTATTGACCATAGGGACTTACAAACGCCTTTTCCTTTTTTTTTCCAGTTTGTGCTGTTTATAAACTTTAACATTTTAGTTTTGTCCCAATGCTACTGAGGTAAGGAAGTCCTTGGCTGCATTTACACAACCCTGGCCAGATCAGGCTGCTACAGTTTCAGATGGCCACCTTATAAGTGGTAGAAACTGATATTAGTAACTGTTCTGCCTCTCATAATGCTGTGGAGAATGACAAAGATGTCATCTGCAAGTATAGCCATGTTTATATCATCCTAACCATTATTCCAGGTAGAATGTCACAATTTCTTCTGTCTTCACTACACAGCATCTGCAAAAATACTTTAGAGTTTGGATTCTGTAAGAGTATATCCCATTTCTTCCTGTGGTTATTTTCAAAAGAGGCCTGGAAAGCAAATGGAGGAATTTCCATTTGGTAAATATAGGAATTTCTTCCACTGCCTTGGAGAATATGTTTTTTCTCCAATGACAAGTAGATATATTGGAACCTGCCCATTGAATAATAAGGAAATAAAGTCCAGGAAATCTCATGAAAGATTAAGTGTTGGTTTCCATGTTTATAATAAAGATCTGGCATCACCCCAAGTTGTGCTTGAAAAAAAGTGTTTTGTCATAAAGCCGAGTAGCTCCTATTCCAAGGTAGTACAGTATTGGTCCATAGTCTGCAGTAATTCCAATCTTGAGGCTAAACTGGACTGAGGTGTATGTACTGAATAAAAAATATTTTGCATAGTATGTAGCCTGCGTTATGAAACCCCTCTCATGCAAAATGCTATCTGGAGTGCCCAGTGTGGACCAAGAACTTCTTAAGTTCCCTGGTTGAGCCATCTGTTTCACATGGAAGTGGAAATTGAGAATTTGTAAGCAGCCTTACAGCTGTGACTCACATAAGGCAGGGCTGGACTGGCTGTACGAACAGTAAACGGAACACAGCATAAGCCTAATCAGCTCCAAGACCTGCAAACCACACTCCTTGATTCTTGCCAATGTGGCGCCATATGGAAACTTACTATAAGAAATACCCCAGTGAACTCTAATGGAAGATTGTTGGAAAGGCTCTGTAAGAAACAACAAATCCCTTTTACTTCCTTTAAAAAAGATGCCCTTAGTTTTATTTCAGGGGCTGCAAATTAAGCATCCTTTCTCTTTTTCTGTACTCTGCTTCAAGGAAAATATTTTAGAGCTTATATTTTAGAAGTGTGATTTTATCAAAAAGGAGCTTCATCATGGAAGGCTCAATGAGAATCCACTCATTTCAGAAATAAGCCTTCAAGAAGCAGCTTGCCTCTGAGACTGACCCTTTTTTCTGGTTTCTGGGACAACATTAGACAAAGTGAAGGAAAGACTGTGAAACACCCATGAAGTGCAAAACCACAGGAGCTAGCTCAGAAAGGTACATTATTAAAGCACATTCAAATGTAATAATTATGAAAAACGAGAGTTGCCATATATGCTCTACATGCTACTTTGCTAGCTCTTCTTTAGGAAATACTAAAACAAAAATTGGATTGTAGGCTTTTATGAGCCTTGCTGAACAATGGTAACCTTCAGAGGGCTGGATGTGTCATATAACTCAAGTGTTTCTTTGCTTTGGAAGGGTCAAAAGAATACTGTTGGTACAACCGGAAGTAATTTTGAAATAACTCAAGTAATTTACTTGAACTTCTTGGAAATAACCAAATATTCAATACCCAGAAATACTGGTTAGTGTCTTTTTTCCTTTCCATGCACCATCCTTCAGCACTGTAACCAGATCCATGCCACTTTCAAGTGCTCAAAAGCTCAAGGCCCGCTTTTGTGGGACTAGGTCTCCCTCGGAAACCAGGGCAGGCCCACATTGAAGCTGACAAGCCGGAAGATCTTTAACATGCTGAGGGGGTGGGGGGGCATATGTAAGAACATTCTTAAAAATTTGTGAAAAAGAAAGAAAAAAACTCAGCTTATCCCACATAAAATTGCAGCAAATACATTAAGCACATCCTACAAGAAATTATAGCTTGCCCATTTCCAGGTTCTGAGTGACCCAAGTGTATCCAATAATTTCTGGGTTTTCAAAACCATCACTAGTGTTACCTTATTTTGAAGAGTGGCTTTTATAAACGCCCATGTAAAGATCCCACTTGGGTCAACGTCTCAGAGTATGCTGGTGAGGAGTCATCTTGGGGAACTTGGCTTTGAAGGCTTTGCAAGGCTAAGAAAAAATGTCGAATTCATTTAGCTTCAGCTTGGCTTTCCTTTGCTATTTCTCTCCATAACTAAGTGAGCTTCCTGCCTTTGAAAAAAGCCCAGGGGACCTGCCACAGAGAGCGATTCTCGTGCACAAATGCCTGCTCTGTGACAAATCTCAGAGTAAAACCTTGATGAACTAATACACTTCGTGTGTGAACTGAGTGGTGAATTTGTAAAGGTTGAGCAATTTTCATTATTTGCTTATTGAGTAGCATCAAATTCTTCAGAGGTGTTATTCTGAATGGACATGGTTGGAAAACGAACACAGCATAGCATCTGTCGGGAGAGGTGCAGGTCTCATTTCCTGTGATCTTAGCAAACACAACCGCTTGATGGGTCTGGATATTCCTCCTGACTGGAGCTTGTGGATGAGGCAGTTACATACACTCTGAAGCCTTCGAGAAGCATAAAGCATGGTTAATCTCACCTGCCGGGCGCCTCGCACATAGTAGACATTTAGTAGATATTCCGTGGATGGATGAATGGATGAATGGATGAATGGCGTAGGTACTCTAAACCCATCCATGGGAAACTTAGAGTACAGATTGCAGCTGTACTAACCCTGAACCTCCTGCCAGGAGTCTGAGGTGCCGGTTGGTTCACAATTGTGCTTTTCTTTGTTTTTCTAAATTCTTGTATGAGTTTCTTTTGTTATCCTTTGGTTTTCTTCTTAAGCGTCAAGCATAAAAGGGTCGTCTTAATTCAGCAGACATTTATTAAACCCTTATTAAATGCCAGGGAAGATATTATCTCTACCTTCCAGGAGGCTCCAGTACAGCAGTGATTTCAGACATGTGAAAGAATGCCACTACACGGGGTCATGGAGAAGGGGGCCTCACCTTAGCCTGGGGAGTCAGGGAGGTGACACCTGTGTGGGGTGCAGAAGGCATTGTGGACAGAGGCACCAACAAAAACAGGGCTGAAAGTACAGACCGGTGGGGCTGTGAGTCGCTAGAATTCTTAAGTGATGTCAGCAGGCTACAAAGAGCTGCCAGGGTTGGTGCTTCCCCTTGGAATATTCTGCAAACAGAAAGCCCCCTTTCAGCAGCAGGAACCCCGTATTCGAATGTGCGCCATCATTTGTAACTGAAATGTTATTTTGTGAATTGCAATGCGTGAGTGTACTGATTCCTCTGTTAAAACAATTAGAAAATCCAGTCAGATGACACTAAGAGCCTGCACTGTGAACTCAGAGGGTTACAGGCCTTGGCTCTGTTGTTATGGCAACAAGTGGTTCTCCTGCTTTTTTGGTTCAGCATAGGCCATAACCGTAACATTTCCTCTTAAGGTAATTATGAAAAAAGACTGAGAAAGAAATAAAGGCACTATGTTGGTGTTTGTCCCTGCATTTAACAGCTCAGTGACATTCTGGAAACTACTAAAGGTATCAGAATGAACTTTTGGAAGGGGCGACTACTGTTGATAAGCCTTCCTGAGGCACCGTGTGACATTGGCTTTAGGAAAGCTCTCGATGCATGGAGGGTGCAGGCGGGCTGATGATTGCTGGGTGAGCTCTGCTGCATGGCTGGAGCCATGAGTGGGGATGCTCGAGTCTCACCTGGGGTCTATACTAACCGCCCCCTTCATGACTCCCCAGGAAGCTGTCACCCTTTGGACCAGTGGTTCTGAAGGGCAGAGGGGGGTGATTTTGCACACCCCCCTGGGAAACATTTAGCAATGTCTAGAAACAGGTTTAGTTATCACAGCTGTGGTGTGTGTGTGTGTGTGCATGTGTGTGAAGAAGGAGTCAGGGATGCTGGTAAACATCCTGTAACGCACAGGACAGGCCCCAAATGTCATTAGTGCCAGGGCTGAGGAACTCTGCTTTAGAGCGTGGATGCCATGGTTTTGGAATGACTAGCATTCAGGAAGTAACAACAGGGTCAGTATATGGATCTGAGGCCACGAAATGAATTTCTTCAAGCTGAGTTTTCTGTGACTCCTCAGGGGACCGGCCGGCAGAGATGCTCTGCCTTGGAAGAACACTTATTACTAATGGCAGCCTGGTGAGAGCCTCACAGCGAACGGTTCATCTCCCAGCTTGCATGACTCAGAAGCCTGAGAGGCTCAGGTGCTCAAATCCAAAAATAAATTCCCTTTTGCTTCACACTGTATTACTTGTTGAGAGTTTCACGTAGGTAGCAGAACACATGGAAATGACACATTTGTTGTACTTTGAACACCATATGTTGAAGTGACTGCAAGTGCAGCAAGCTGTTTTCCAGAGAATTCCACTCATCACCTTTCTCATCAACCTGGGACCAAACACACAGGAGATAACAGAAGAAAACACACATACATATGCACATGCACACACACAGGCACGCGCACCTGTGCACACACATGCACTCCTGTTCTTTGCTCTAGAAAGGGGATTTTGAGTGTAAATCACTCACCAAGCTCTGTGCAAACATGAACTACACATTGGCTGACTTACTATTCTGGAAAACCCTCCTGAACAGAGCAAGAGCAAGCTGCCTAGCTGTTATCTGGGGGCTGTTCTGATGACAACTGTGAGTGTACACAGCTCTGGAATGTGCTCACTCATCAGCCATCGCTGTCAGGGTGAATACCTCACCTGTCACAGCGAAATAACATCACACCTGTGTGAGCGTATTCATGTGTTTCCCAGCGGCACTGTGCGAGGCTACGGCCTGTCATGTTTTCTGAGTCAAGACTTTCCAGACATGTCCGTCCACGATTGTCTATTCACATATCTGCCAAAGGCATTTATGGTCACTGATGTCAATTAGATACAAATCGTCCTGGAATCCTTCTGAATCCTTGGACTTTCTTGTATCAGTTCACCAAGACTTCGTGACCATCCTTCTTGCTGTGTACCAGGCCCTGGGCTCAGGGGACAGATCTAGAAATCAGGAAGGTGTGGCCCTTGTTTTCAGGAGAACTCAGGGCAGGAAGGCATATGTGGAAAATAAATGATAAACTTGAATTCAAGAGAAATCACATACAGGGGCAGGGGTCGGCCAAGAAGAGAGGTGTCAGAAGAGCTGTGGCTCTAGAGCTCAGCTGCCAAAGCCTAGTGACAATGTACTGAGGCCCAAGATGATGAGCAGGGATGCAGGCATGGACACAGGACAGTGTGGCATCATCCGAGAACTTACAAGCAATGCACAATGGCTGCCCAGCTGTTTGCATCCCATTGCTAATGGGATGTGACTGAACTATTTGGAATTTTAGAAAGCTCTGGAAGTGGAGAGGAGCATATATGGATTGGCACTTGGGAAGGTGAGAGAGGGAGGCTAAAGCTAGGGTGACTAAAGAAGAGGGTATTTATGGGAGGTGTGAACACAAAGGGAGCAATGGGTTCGAGAGAGACCTGTGATTAGGGCCATCTGGCCTTGGTGCCTTGTTGGGTTGTGGATGGGGTGGCACCTTGGCTGGTGGGGGCAGGGAAAGGCTAGTGGAAGATCTGGCTTCTCATCATTTTCAGAAGCCTTCTGTTCCCACACACCCCAAAGAAGCATAGAAACCAAGTCCGAATAGCTTGCTCCCAGCCTCCCACCACAAACCAAACGCTGTACATAACGTTCGAGAGGCATCACTGGACCCCGTCTGGGAAGATTGAGGAAAGGTGAGCCTTCTCAGTGAAACAGACACTTTAGGGTAGGAGAGCGGTGTGGAAGAGGTTTGGTATTTCACATGGTAAATTTGAGATGCTTGTCCAGGGAGCTCAGGAGAGAGGGCTCGGATGAACATGTGAATGTAGGAGGAATTAAGGTCTAAGTCAGCGGTCCCAGCCCTGATTGTATCACCTGGGGAACCTACTAGAATCCAGGTGCCCAAGCCGGCCCCCAGATCAATTATTTCAGACCCAGACATCGGTATATTTTAAGGGAAAGAGGAAGGGATCCCAGTAATTTACGCTGGTTTCTCAGTGAGAGAGGAGGTGACTTCAAGTGGTGAAAGTTTGGGTCAGGGCTTGAGAAGCGGGGTGGGCTGTAGCTAAGAGCTGAAGGGGCTACAGAAAGGAGGACCACAGTGGACTGAGAGGCACGCAGTGCTCCACGGCCTCTGGGATAAGAACCGTGGATTGGCCCTCAGTCTGAACATTTTTTTAAAAAATTGAGATCTAATTGACATACATTACATTGGTTTCAGGTGTACAACATAATGATGCAATATTTGTATATATTGTGAAATGATCACCACCATTAGTCTAGTTACCATGTATCACCATACAGTTACTCATTTTTTTCTTGTGATGAGAGCTTTAAGATTTACTTCCCTAGCAGCTTTCAGATATGCAACACAGTATTACTAACTGAGGTCGCCATACTGTACATTACATTCCCATAGCTTATTTATTTTATAACTGGAAGTTTGTACCTTTGATTCCCTTCACCAATTTCACTCATCCCCCCCTCACCTCTGGCAACCACCAATCCGTCCTCTATATGGACGAGCTTGGGGGTTTTGTTGTTGTTGTTTTTTATGATTCCATATATAAGAGAGATCATACAGTATTTGCACCTAGCCTGACTTATTTCACTTGGCATAATGCAGCCTGTACATTTGTAGTGTAAGTCCTGATATTTATCTTTTTTATAATGCAAGTGCCTGCCTTAAGCTTTGATTGCTGAGGCATCCATTTCAAAGAGGCATCCACTTCAAAAGGCTATCTCAATAAACACACTGTGGACCACGTGACTAGATAAAGAGCCAGGCCCCCGCCCCCCGCCCCCCACGGAGGCTCCTTTGTTCTAGAAACCTTGGTTGATTTCAGTAACTGACCATTGGGGCTACTTGTTTGTTTTCTCTTCCTGGCTTTAAATTCCCGCTTTTCTGTTTTAAATCCACCTATAAAGAGTGAGTTGGTGAAATCCTAGGACCCCAGGTAGTACCCTAATAAAAACAGAACCCTAGGCCCATGCTTTCTCTCTCTTTCTCTCTCTGAGACCTCACTGTCCCAGGTGGGCCCAGGTGTGCTATCTAATTTCCAGGTCTTGTAAGTAATAAACCTCTATTTCTTCAAAGTTTCCTAATGGTTATTGCTAAAGGATGTCTTGCAATCATAACAGGAACCGCAAGGTCTGGTCCAGCCACAATATTGGTTATTGATTGGCTGAGACCAGCACAAAACAACATTTGTGCATTTTTCTCCCCCAATGTATTTAATATCCAACTTGAAGGGGGGCGGTGGTTCCATTGATGAGGAGTGAACTTTGTGGAATCACAGGAGGAAGACAAAGGAAGGGCAAGAAGAATTTCTGTAGCTGACTCCGGAATCCAGGCTGGATACAGAAGGTGCTGAGATCAAGAGGGGGCTGATTATCTGGAAGAAAAGAGAGGTGGACCAATTGGAGGCAGTGCTCAAAGACTGAAAAATGAGAGTTTAAGATCCCAAAGTAGTGCAATTAGGGTGGGCACATGAGAGGGTGGCTGCATTTGCTTGGAAGTGAATGCCATTGCAATGGAGGTGGAAGCCATAAGTATGGCAAAATACATGTGTACTGCTATTGTGCTCCTTTCTTCTGGAAATTTATCTTGGTTATTGCCATTTTCCTTGAAAAAGGGCCATTTTGTGGATCTTGGAGGGCTTTAGTACAGCTGCCTTCTATAGGATAGATATATTATATCTCTGTTATTTCAAAACGGCTGTTGGAAATGGCTACCACAATGAAGCAAAAACTCTCACCCTTGCATTGGTAAAAACACCAGTACATACTTCCCTGATTGAAATGTGGGTGTCTAACATTGTGCTTTCATTCCCTTCACCCACATAATCCATAGGCATGAGCAAAAGAGTGCAATTCAGTGTTTGCTGTACCGATGGCTTGTATTCTAAGATGTTTCCTTGGGACAATTCAGTGTCTTCTAGGAAAACTAACATTGGACTGAAAAATCTGTTCCCAGCTTTTAGAGACTCTTCATTAATAAGCACCTTTGGGGGGCAGGATAGTAAAATATGGCTTGACCAAAGATATCCCTGACGAGATGTCAAGACTCAATGTTGCTCTTGTGGTTTAGAAGACAGGCTGAAGTGGGAAGATTTTTTTCCACAAATAAATATTCATTAAAATGTCAATCAGAGTTATGTGGTCTCATTGTCCCCTTAAATGATACTTACTATTTAAATACTTACTATTAAGGCTTATCAAATATTTACCACCAAGGTTGCCAGTCTCTGAGGTGGTTTGCCATTTCAATCAGGGCCCGGAGGGCTGTTTTTGATCAGTCATTTCTTTGGAGTTAAATGTGTGTATGTTGGTAGGTCAGGAAAGGAATGGAATGTCAACTTTCTGCCAACGACTCTTCTGGCTGAAAGAAAATTTCTAAATTTTCTTCTTTCAGCATGAGTCACATGGAGAACTTATCTGAGTAGGGGCATCAAAAGAAGAAGTGAAAAACAAGGAGAGGAAAAAAACCTTATATCCATGTTGGTCCTATTCCCATTGGAAAATGGGTACCAAGTAGCATTGTTGGTTGCCATTTTTTTCTAAAGCATAATTACTGAAGTTGTCATTCAGAGCATGCCCTGATGGAATGAGCCTTCTTTAGACCTCATTCTGAAAGAAGATACCAGAAAGCATGATCTGCTTTCTCACTCTGGACACAGAAATTCTCATCAGAGTGGTCCCTTGGGACAACTTCAGGGAATAATATCAGAAGGGATCCCTTTAGTCCATATTGTAGAGAAAAAAACAGAAAGAATTCATTCAGAATGATTAACCCTTGAATGGAATAAGTTAGATTTACAGTTTATTTAGAAGTGTTACTTGAACATATATAATGACAAGCTAACTTCTCTTCCCCCTGCATGAAGCAACTGCTGAACTCTGAACATAGGGGTGATGGAAAGTTAAATCTGTCCAACTTATCGTGGGATCTCCCTTGGGCATCATTCATTGGGCATAGCAGGTAGTGTATGTGTTGTAAAGCTCATGCCAGTGTGCTTTGGAACGGATGTGCCCCATCCTAGGTATTGCTCTAGCTTCCGCTCACCTTGATCCAGGGTTTCTTAACTTCAGGACTCCTGATATTTGGGGCCTGATGATTCTTTATTGTGAGGGCCATCCTGGGCACTGCAGGATGTTTAGCAGTAGCACCCCTCCCCCTCTCACACTGTACCCCTCCCCATGCTAGCAACCAAAATGTTCCCAGACATTGCCCAAGGTCCCCTGGGAAGAGGATGCTCTGGTTGAATGCCATTCTTCTAATTTGACATTGCACAGCCCTCATTTACTGTCATTTAACTGATGTTCTAAAGAGCATTGGCTACATCCCTGCATCACTCTGGGCTTCTCTCTGCACATTTGAGCCCAGCTTGGCATTGAGTGGTGGATGTAAGGGGCCACATGGGTTGGGTGTCCACACATCTAGATTTGTCTAGGACTGTCAGGATTTTGTCTATGACCCAGATATCATTATTATGTAGCACTACCCTAAAGAGTGTCCGGGTAGAGGTAAAAATTATCTAGCTTCCTTGCAATTTGGGCATTGTGTCTTTAGAGAACGGGGAAGCGTTTTAATGGCTCCTACAATCTCAAAAGGTGTTTCTCCTCTGTACAGGTCTTTGACTCCTTCCTGTCCTGTGTTAGGAGCCTGGCAATTTAACCATTTCATGCCCATATGGACTACATACTCAAGTCTTGAGCCTTAACGCCTAACAAATTCAGTTTTTGAGCAAATAGGCAAAGTGAGCTCAGACAACGGGGAAAAGAACAATGCTTTTAAAAGAATGTTCTTCTCCCTATAGAAACAGAGTTTGAAGTTCTAAGTAAGAAATAGTTGCTACTGAGTTTACAATGGCTTTTATATTGGCTTTTACAATCACACTATTACTGGGATCAGTCTTTCTGCTTAGAAAAGTGCTTTGCAATAAATACAGAAGAGAATGAGTTTAGAACAAACTGGGCTACAATAGAAGAGAGCAGAAGGATTCAGAGGTGGTTTGAAAAGCAATCTTTCATTCGGTCTTAAGAATAAGGAAAAAAAAATTTCTCCCTCAGTAAATCCTCTCGCATGTAGAACAGACTGCTTGTTAAAGCCTTGAGTGGACATTTGGATCATGTGGTTTCTGACATGTACATTTGCACACGCACACGCACACACAAACACACACACACACTCACACGCACACACACACACATACAGACATCCACATCTCCAGCTAGTCATATGCACTCTGACCTGCAATGAGAATCATCCTCCCACATGAAAATACAAAAAGATTTTCAGCCCACAGTGAGGGCAAGAAAATTATGTGAGACCTCCATTTAAAAGGTCAGCATTAATTTGGTTATCTGCCACTCAATACCAGCTGAGATTTGATTTTTAAACTAATACAAATTCATGGAATCTATTTGAGAAGTTGGACATGCAATCTGCCTTCTTCCACATACTTTTCTTCTTTTGTCAGCCTCCTAGGACCTTGATCTTCTGTGTAACTCAGATAAAACCCTCCAGGTCTAAAGGGCCAGAGTTGCAGATCTCTGACAGAAAACATGAGGCCAGGTGGATGGCTGCATTTATAAAAAATTCCTTGTCTCAATCTCTTTATCTTCACATTGTGGTGTTTTCTTCCTGAACACACCTGGCATAAAAATTGTAATGGATATCGTCTCTAACATTTTATGAAGGTTGCGTGTTTATCTTCAATTGGATTTCAGTAGAATTTTCAGTTATTTCCTGGGTCTTGTTGCTGTTCTATCTTGGTTATGAAATATGAGATGGCAAATGGACTACATTTCCCTGTGATTCTCAGTCCAGTACCTTCCTGTCGAAACAACTCCAAAAATGGTCTTTAGTCCAAAATAATATACTTTCTTTTTTTATTAATTATTTTTTATTGTGAAATACACACTTTTTAGAATAAGTTTCAGCTGTACAACACAGTGCAATAGTTATACTTTTTACCGCTCGAGGTGACAACCCTCCTCCCCCAATCTGCCGCCCCA